>NW_020538040.1:17897228-17911665 GCF_003426905.1 Ctenocephalides felis | reverse complement strand
GGCTGTCACTACCGTACTCTGGCACAATCGTTCGCGATTTTCCCTATACATTTATACTTTATGCAAAACACGTCGAGATTTTCGCACTGAGCCGTTCTCATTTTTTAATTCTGAAGATCTAAATTCATTACGCGATATATTTTTATCGTTTCCTATATCCGTCTGGCGGAATGCTAAAATCGGGGCTCTTGCTCACATTGTCTGAGGAGGATCCTCTCTTCGCTTCGTTTATTTTATTGCTTCTATTGCAGTTTGGCAAATGTATTTCACATGCTTATAATTTATGAGCATATTTCAAACATAATTATATCCGGTAACGGTTACGGAGGTAACGGCCGAGATCTGTTCCTTGAATATTTCGGTAATAAAAAGTTATTATCGTTTCGGAAGGCGCGAGAGATGTATTGAACGCAGGTAACCTTTTGCTTAACTGAGAGGAACGATGTGTGCAAGGTAAAAAAAAGTATTCAGAAAATTAGAATTGGAATTGACTTTGAATGACGAGCATGAGGAGAACCGTTCACTCTTAATGGTGATCAACAAATGATCATATAGATGTATTTCGAAAAGGTGACCATACGTTTGGCCCCGACTTCCACTTGTGTACCGGGTTTTTCTAAAAGCAATATTTGTCTCGGATTTAGATTTTTTTATCCCGGAGTGTCCCAGGTTTTCATAAATTATAGGTTTAAATTAAATCTTCGCAATTAATTTATAATAAAAACACAACTACTCATCAAGAATCTGAAAATATAGTATACAACGCGTATGCTTATATGAAACCATACGTTATGAATGAAAATTTCCGAATACAAAATTTCAAACTTTATTTTCAATTTACGAAAATTAACAATAAACTAACTTTTTAGCAGCTTGGCATGCGTGCTAATTTTTGCAAGATAATTTTGAAGAAAATTAAACGATTTTTATAGAAGATATTTTATATCACATAAACGATGATAAAATTCTACTAAAAGTCAGTATTGTTATATTAAAAAAAAATATTCATTTAAATTTAGAAATTAGTATTTGTTATTTTGAATCATAATTAAGTTATTTAACTATATCCCCCCTAAGAAGCAAAATTTATTTTTCACATAAGTTTTATCGATCGTAACTTTTTCAAATTTGCATTTTTTTATTGTCAAAATCTGAATGTTTTGGTTTCTGAATATTTTGCATACCTTAGAAAAAATGGATGCATGTGTGTGTGTGTGCGTGTATGTATGTGTGTGCGGATACAAATTTCGTCGACGATTTCGGGAACACGAATCAACCGATTTGAATAATTCAAAAAACATTTGATTCGTATTTATAGGAAACGTGCTGATTAGTTTTTGGCAAAGGCAGGTCTAGCCGTTCCGAAGATATGGGGCAAAAAGTGCCAAAAACGGTAACTCAGTTTTTAAGAGAACGGAGCGTCCGATTTGAATAATCCAAGAAACATTTATTTGTATTGACTAAATGAAGAGCTGTTCAGAAAGGCAGGTCTAGCGGTTTCGGAGATTTAATGAAAAAAGTAAAAAAAAAATGCCATTCGGCGGTTAAAAATGATCATTAGACATATGCACATCAAATTATCAGATATTTTATAGAGATTTCAACAACAAGTATAATTTTTTTTACATTTCTATGGGTTCCGTACCAATGCTTACCGTTAGACGGCGGCGCGGCGCTTTGACATTTTGTCTATATGCAGTTCAAGCATACGATTGCTTTGAAAAAAAGTTTAGAATTTCCAAAACATGTCAAAATGAAGAAAACATTTTTCTTTTCAAAAAAATTTTGTTTTCAAAAAAAAATTTTTTTTCAAAAAAAAGTAATTTTTGTCAAATTTATAGTTCTCAAAAATCTAATTTTTTCGAAGTATTTTTTTTTAAATATATAATTTAGTTTTAAAAAAAAATAATAATTTTGGTACGGTAAGTTCCAGCAATTTGCCTTAAGGCACGATGCCTTAATTGCCTTAAGACAGAATTCCACTTACAGCTAGTTTCAAGAATGTGTAACAATGTAATCCTTTATTAACTGAAAGTTTTACCGTTGCGTAGGAAATCGCAGAAGCGTCTGATAATGACGTGCGGTGTTTCTAATTAGATACTTCACAGATTTTAACAAAACGCCATACTCTCTCTTTTGCTCTCTCTCTCGAACTCTACGAACGCCCTGACTTACTTACTGACGAGGAATTTTCAATAAGTTTTCACCAAGTTTCCAATCAGATACACTTGTCTGTTTACCAGACGATGTGTAAATAATTAGGCATTACGATATATTAAATATTAAGTTATGAAATTTTAATATTTTGATTAAATATATTTTTACAATTTTGAACGTGTTATTGGTTAGCCATTTACCTTCTTATATATTTATTCTATTCAACGTATTTTTATATAAATGTTTTTACCTATTTTATATATTTCACAAATCCAATTACACACCATGTTTTGCATTTTATAGATTCTCTAACTTTATTTTTTTACATGAACTTTATACTATACTATACAATCCTTTGTCAACTACTTTAGTTTGCACAGTACACTTTTTATTAACTTGTATTTGATCTCGGTAGGTACTTCTTTGTTGAATTTAAATGAGAAAGAAATTAAATAAGTTAGAAATTTTGTAACTAACTGTGTAATGAAGTTCTATTTCAGCTCAAATAATATGTATTAAATACTATAAAATTTTTACTAAAACGCAGCTCTCTTAAAGTTCTATTGAAACTGAATTTAATAATTTCCAACAAATTTGTTAACTTATTGAATTAGATAATCGAATACATTTGATACAAAATATGAATTAAATCGAGCATTGTAGTGTATCATGTACCTTGATATAAATATGGATATTAAATTAAACTTTCAATTTAAATTGCAAATAAATCTTGGTTTATTATTATTTTGCATGTAGCTCTCTTAGAGTCTTATTAAATCTGAATTAAATAATTTACATCATATTTGATAACTTATTTAATTAGATATTCGAATGCATTAATACAAAATATCAATTTAATCTACAATTACAGTAAATATAACTATAATTACTAATACAATTATAGTAAATTGATTACTTAGTGCTTTTATTCGATACAATATATAGCGTTTGAGTAAATATAAAATTACGAAATATTACAGTTTACATTTTTATTCACACTGGGGGTATCTACTTATTTGTAAACAACTAATTGTTGTCAGCATTATCTGCTAAATGTAATTATATATAGAGTTTGCAGAATAAAATTAAAATTAAAGAATAAAATTAAAAATATAACAAATATAAATAATATAATAAAACAAAACTTCTAATTATCTTTTTAATAAATGAACAAATTGTTTAACAATTCGTGTAACAAGCACAATTTCTTAGCATATTTTGTTATTACTATTTAAGTTTCACACAGTTTTTAAATGTTTCATTAATAAGTAACGATTATAGAAATGAATATCATGATACAGAAAAATTGTATTGAAAACTTCTAGAGTAAATGTAAATGTAATGTAATGTATAGAGCAAATATAGAGTAAATGTATATGTTCACTAGACTAAATTATATTTTGAGTTTGGGTCGCCATATTTGATAAATTCTTACAATTCGTGCTCAAATTCAGAAACTTATTAACTTCCCGTAGGATAAGTTTTAGTAATCGCAACATAAATCGAAAATGACAGTTTTTATATATCTTCAAAGCCTTGTGAACATTTGAGCATACTTTAGAAAAAATTAATGTATGTGTGTATGTATGTGCGGTTTCAATTTTTTGTCGACGATTTAAAAAACACGAATCAACCGTTTTGAATGATTCAAAAACATTCGATTCCTATTGATCGGGAGACGTTCTGATTAGTTTTAGCCGACCCGACGCTTACACACTTTAATATTATTCCTCTAAAACAGCCAAGCAGCATAATTGCCTTGAAAAAAAATCAAAATTTTTGAAAAAAAAAATTTGCAAAAATATTTTTTTTTAAGTTTTCAAACAATTTTAGTTTAAAAAAAGTACGGAAAGTTCTAGCAACTTGCCTCAAGGCACGATTCCATACACCAATATTTTAGCAATATATTTAGCTACTTCTAAGTCAATGTCTTCTAAGTTAATTAAAAAATCTCAAATTCGAGCCAAACTCATCGAAATGCATTACCCCGCGTATCGTATCTATTATATCGCATACAATTCCTAACAATATGCTCATTTCGCTCGAAAATAATTGTAGGAAAATGCCAATCACTTCTGTCACGGGAAATCAGTTACAAGTTACAAGTAATCCGAAGTACAGACATATTAGACGGTGGAGAGAGTCGAAGAGAGAAATGAAAGCCGGGAGAAAGGCAATAAGACACCTTCTATATATCGTTTTCGTACAAGACGATGCGAATTTGTGAGCTGTCTGATGAACGGCGAATTAATTAAATTTCGAATATCACAAGACTCGAAAATGCAAAGCACGAGTCTATATCATTTTCGTAATATCAAATGTAAAGTATATCTACATCTTGCAAAATATTACACAATTCAGCTTTGTATGCTGAAAAAAAATCACTAATGATGCATGAGGGCGTCTTTGGGCATATTACTGACCATCAATACGCAAATTAAAATATTATGAAATTTAAAATTTTAAATTCACAGATCATGCAAAAATTGAAATACTTTTTGAAAATATATGAATTTTTTTTTTTAGATATATATTTTTTAACAGCAATCAAAATCTACAAATTTCTATAAGCTATTGAGCAAAATTATACAAAGAAACATACATTACATGAAATTATATACACATATACATCTATACAAACAAATATACAACATGAAAAATTATGTGAAATAGTTTTATAGTATTCGAATCTCTCTAGTTGAGGTTTCTCATATGCGGTGCATTGAGCAAAGATGTAACCAAATCGTTCGAGTGAAACTCTAACTTTATCACGTGAGAGTTTTTTCTGTTATTAATAACATCTTGAACAAATGGAACTTGGAGATCGTCCTAATATCCTAGTCTGTTACTGTCCTAAGTGTTTTTGACTGGATTCTTTGAATCATTGCAATGTTAGATTTCTAAGCGCTGCCCCTTATTTCGGCTCCGTATGTCCAGATCGGTTTGAGTATTGTCTTATAAATAAGAATTTTGTTTTCCATAGACTTTATTCTAATAAGCCAGTTAAGCTCTTGGGATTTCAATCTAATTTGTTGAATTTTATATTTTATATGTGTTCTCCAAATAAATCGCCTATCTAGATGAATTCCAAGATACTTTATGGATTCAGGCTGAGGTAGCTGATATATGAACTTAAAAATAAATTCTAATAAAGTTTCATTGTAAAACCGTAATTTAGGTAGAAAGTAACCATTTTAAATACATGCACGAACGATAAAAACTGATGGGTTAAATCGTTTGAAATATAGAACATGCATTCTTAATCCTATCATGTCTCATGAAATCATTTTTAAATGTTTAGAATTAGTGTAGTCGTTTGTAAGAAAACTTCGACGAAAGGTAGAGTGATTGACTTGAAATGAAGGAAACATATAATGAGGAAGTTAGATTTTCTGGCAAAACCATAAATTTCTTTATTGTGAAGTTAATAAATAAATAAATAAACATAATATAAAGCAATTCTCAAATGCTTGGTACTTCTTCGACTAACTCCTTTTTTGTTCTTTTCAGGTTGTCAGTCGCCTTCAACCAGTGTAGAACTCTTGCTCCGTTTCTGGTAAGTAATAAATAATTAATATGACATTAAGAAATATCACTTTGTCAAATAAAAAATATGGCAATTTCTATGGACATTGTTTTCTTAAATTTTCCTGGACAATTTAAAAATGCAATCAATTCACATAATCTTAAACCGTTCTGAATTATCTCAATTCCTAAGTTGAATTATACATGATTTAGCTCGCATTCGCCGACGCAATCAGCTAGTTGAAAGCAAACTATCTCGGTTTTCGAGTTTCTCAAGCGATTGAACAATTTGATATCCGATCTTTGCAACTCCTTAACACGTGCAAATACACACTATAACACATTCTATGCTAAGATATTCCAAAAGGCAAGCAAGGTGTTAGGTTATCAAAGCACTTGCCAACTCGAGAACAGTCTATGAACTACGAGATGTTATCGATAGCCGAGGATAATGGAAGGCTTTGATATATTCCAAACGTTTACTAAACGGTTTATTGATAATTTAAAGTGGATGCTGAATTAGACATTATTAGGCAACTGCTTATTATCAATTGATGATCTAATGTGCACCACATAAGAGCATACATGGAAATTTACCGACGAACAACTTACGTTTTGTATTTATGTTTTAATAAATTTGAATTTATTATCGTGATATTTTGATGTCGGCAGTGCTGTATTGAGATCCTCCTATATATACAACCATATATCAAGCAGTATATTCAAAAAATGTATCTTGGTTGGTCCATCAAATGCTCCTAATATGACTCACACCCATGTATAAGTCGTTTAAATATAAATATTAGAAGTGTAAATCAGATCGAAAAAATGTTCTTTATTCATAATAAACCATTTGTAATTGAATTTTACTTTTTTATGTATTTCACATATTTTTCCATATTTTTAACCAATATTGTCTGGCTCATCTAAAAACGTATTCCTACCAATATTTGGCTCATCATTGGTAATATGGGCTCAAAATTTTAATATTTTTCCGCTATTTACCCCAGACCTGGCCAAGATTCATTTCTGCTGGATTTAGTGATATCTCTTTTTACATTAAAACAGAGTCCCGAATATGGTATCTTGTAAATACTATTTTTCGTGGGGTTGCTGCCATTATTTAAAAAAATCTAAAATCAACAAATCTAATCTTTTAGCGCAATTCAATCAAAGTTTTGTACGGAAATAGCATGAAAAAATTTTCAAATATGCCAATTTGACTGTCGAATTTTCAATAAAAATGACACCAATTTTCACATTTAATTCATTTGCCGCTAAGTTATACCTAAAAGTTCTTTTTTTATTTTTCAATATTTTTTTCACGCTATTTCCATACGGAGTTAATATTAAGAGCTAAAACTTTCAGAAAATTGTTTTTTATCAATTTGGAACCATTTGAGCCCTTGGGAGCAAGTAAATTCGGAAATGTTAATATATATATATATATATATATATATATATATTAATAACATAGTGTTTGCCTACATATTATCATAAATTCGACTCCATAAACAGCACAATATAAATTAAATAGCTCTAAGCAAACACACATATTTAATGAAGGTACACATATATTTGCGTGACCAGTTACAACGCCTATACAGTTACCTAACGAGTCAATTCCCAAGTGTCCAAGTTTTAATACCGACCCAGGGGGTTGGGGCGCCGATGGGGGGGCGGCGCAGGGTAGTCAACCCCCGCACCACCGAACGACTCCGGCGTTGACCGAACGTTGTAAATAATAGTTCTTAACGGATTTTATATTCTGAAAGCAGTGCCGAAGGGAGAAAAAATCTGATAATTTATTTAAGTATTTATTTGTTATGATCTAAATGAATTCGTAAATAGTATTAACTAACTAGTGGCGCATGGTATCGTGCCTTGGCAAATTGCTGGAACTTCCCAAACAGTAATTAAAAAATTTTAGTAGCTTTTAAATTTTTTTAACTTTTTTGGAAATTTGAGAAAATATAGACTTTTGCAAATTTTATAATTTTGAAAAAAAAAATGAAAATTATGTAACTCCTTTAAGACAATTGAACCATTGAAAATGTCGAGGTACAAATATTGTACTTGTTCTTAATTTTCATAAAATATCTGATAATCTAATGTGTATCCGTCTAATGATGATTTTTATCCGCCAAATGTCATTTTTTTAACTTTTGCTTTGGATCTCAAAAACCGCTAGACCTTCCCAATTATTAAACTTACCCTTTCCACTCGCAAATTGCAAGATTATTTTGTATTTTAACGCCTGAGCAGCGTCGTCCGAGTGGAAGGGGTTAATTCTTCATTCATCTCTACAAGTGACAACTTTTTTGAGTCATTCAAATCGGACGCATATCTCCTATTTTAAGTTAAGGGCTTGTATGTACATAGCTTAAAATATTATATGAATTCATTGAATTTTTATACAATTTTTTTACAAATATGGTTCCTTTAATGATCAATGACTACATATGACTTATGCAAGTTGATGAAACAAATATTCAACTATTAATTTATTTACTTGCGATGCATGTCTAATTTTCTTTAAAAAATACACAAGACTGGTGTTTTAACTTGATGTTATAAAAGGGTTCCTTGAAATCACTAATTCGGCCCTGTAAGGAATATCAAGCAGACCATTTCTTAACAGGCGATCATGCAACAACACCACTAACTAATTCCACCACAAATAAATCATTCTTATCGGAGTTTGCGTTTAGAAAAATATAATTGTATTTTATTTGAAAACGGAATATAATAAATATAGGTGTAGGCGGGTGTGGATACTCTGTTTATTCATTGTTTTATGTAGATTTGAAGAACAAGCTTAAAAAATAGTTACTATATATATATATATATATATATATATATATATATATATATATATAACCGAAATACTGCCGTTTCCGATGGAAAATGATTAGCAAAAATTCCTGGCTCATTATGCTGATGTATGTTTAGACTTACAATAGATTTTAGAATCTACACTTAAAAATGTTTTGCCATAATTGTTCTATATCATAACTAAAAGGCTTACTACTGGGTAACCTTTTAAGCATCCATTTTTACTAGGGTTTGTCAGTTTTTAAAAACCGGTATTAAAAACTGGAAAACTTTAGTGAAAAAAGTCGGTTTCACTGCATAAATGGAAAATGACAAATATAGCCAAATATAAAAGATAGAGGAAAGCGTTTTGATTTTTGAAATCATATCGTTTCAATAGCATTTGATATCTTATCAGTCTGCAATGGTTCCCAGAAAGGTTTTGTATATATTAATTTAGATTTTTATACCAGTGTATATATTAATTTAAATCAGTGTGACTTCTTTTTGAAGAAGTAACTTCTTTTATTCAAACTTAAAAAAAAAGAGTTTTAAACCGTAGAAGCCACAAATAAAAGAACAAACAACTTATAATTATTGTATCAGGCTTTAGAAACAATTGAGCATAATTTGGTCGCAAGTATGAAAGTATTTTCTATATCAGTAGCAATAGATGTGCTCAGTTTTTTGAAATCATATTTTATTAAACAAATAAAACAATTAGAATGTTTAAAATTAATTAATTAAAATTGCTCGGAACAGGAAATACCCGAGTTTAGCTTAATTGTTTTTAAAACTAAAATTGATATTAACAAGTATGTATCAACATGTATCTAATATTTTTTTATTTCTTCAAAAACTTTCCTTTTTCACTATCATAACTTGTTAATTAATTTAATTTCTTTGTTATATGTGCAAATGATGCATGAATAACGAATAATTATTTTTAAAGTTATTTAATCAAGATAAACTATAATTTTTTAGTTCTACTAATTAACATTAAAATAATTTTGTTTACTATCTATAAAATTGAACAACAAATAAATTCAGTCAAATACTGCTCTAAATTATACTAAATTTGCCGATAAATTACAGAATATTCGAGCAAAAATTTATTTTCTATATAAAATTCAAAAACCAGTTAAAACCAGTTTTTTAGTAAAATTAAAATTCGAAAACCGGTTTTCTGAAATGTCGGTTTTTGTATAAACCCTAATTTTTACTACCTACAATATAATTACTAAATGTCTCTTGGAGACAGATTGTAAATTATATGGGAATAAAAAAAAATGCTGGTTTGACGGTGCTTGACTGTATTATCTAGGTTTTAGTGCATGGATTTGAATAAGCAGATTTTTATGGTATTAGTACTTCACATTGTTTAAATTATCGATTATATATATATAAAAATTAATAACAAAATATAGATTATCAATTATGACGCGCAATTTATGATGTTCATGGAGAGTGTTCTTGATCTACGCTGACTAACTGACGTTTAATGTTTTCGCACTTCATACAATTTTTCTCTTCTTAGATAAGCGCTGACGGATCAGATCTGTAGTCTTAAAGTGTTTTAATTTCTCTTTTTTTACATTATCATTCAGGTTTTGATTCTGGCTCTTGCGGTGGAGGAGTGGGCAATGCGGTGGTATCATAATGAATGGGATCACTATTGAATGTGTCACAGTGCAATGCGTCACAATTTTCTGGTTTAAAATTCTCTAGGTCACAGTTCTCTAGGTAACTGTTCTCTGGGTGCCTGTTCTCTGGGTGAATGTTCTCTGGGCGACATTCCTCTGGGTGAATGTTCTCTGGGCGACATTCCTCTGGGCGACATTTCTCTGGACGACATTTCTCTGGGCGACATTTCTTTGGGTGACTGTTCACCGGGTGACTGTTCACCGGGTGACAATTGGCTACGTCGCAATTGACTACGTCTCTATTGGCTACATCTCTATTGGCTACGTCATTATTGATTAAGTTACAATAGGATGTGTCACTATTATTTCTCTGTCTTTTACTTGACGGTATAGAGCCCCGTCTTCTAGATCTTTGATTCTTTCTGTCGCCCCTTTCAGATCTCCGGGATCGGCTTCGATAACTTTCTTTTGATACCCTGCGGGGTTTTCGGCTCCTTTTATTCGCTCTTCTGCAGGAAACTTCCATATTGGAGTCCAGTTTTTGTATGTTATGGAAATTTTTTCCAAAGGCTATTCTATTGGCACCTGAAATATATATTGCAATATGTACTTTTGCTAGTATCATCAAATATTTAAACCAAATCACAATTTTAGAAAAGTAATAATAAAGTTTTTGCTAAATTAAGAGCACAAGAGACTAATAAAGACCAATTGATCTCAAGGACTGGTACCTATTTTCACTTATTTAAATGATACTAATTTATTTATTCCTATATTTATTTATTTTAGGACTTTTCTAAAACAACTTAAACTTAATTTTTTTCATTCTAAACATTTTAGTTGTTAACTTGTTTTCCTGTGAATATAAGCGAGCTTACATTCACAAGTACGTTTAATAAACCCATATAATTAATTTTTGAATAAAACAATATTGAACGTTTTTCTGGTAATGCGTTTAGCAATATGTGAATTTTGGACATCATTTTACATTTCTTCGAATACCTTTAAAAATCTAACGCAATTATTAGATTTTTTTTCTAAAATAATCAGTAATCAGTCACACTTATATAATTAATTCACATTAGTAAAAACTAATTAAAATTTACAAAAAAGTAGTTGAAGTTATTATTTGCATTTGGATATCGAAAATTTGAATAATTCTTAGTTGAAATTGCAAATTAACCTTTAAAATTTGCAATAAATGATGTTAGAACGATTTTACTCGTAGTCTTTATAATTTGCAATAAATGGTGTTAAAACGTTTTTTACTTTTTTCAAATAGCTTCAAATTTTTATTTCGAGCATTATTATTTACTTATATTTCCAAAAACTAAATAAAATTTACTAAAATCTAGTTGAAAATGTTATTTATACTTGGAAAATGAAAATTTGAATAACTCTTAGTTGAAACTGCAAATTAGACTTTATAATTTGCAATTGATGGTTTTAGAAAATTTCAAATTTTAATTTCAGATCTCTTTATTTATTTACATTTCCAAAACCCAAATAATTTGTACTAAAATGTAGTTAAAATTGTTACTCACACTTGTATATTGAAATATTGAATAATTCGTTGTTGAAATGAGGACTTTAGTGCCATAAACACTTGCAATAAATGGACTTAAAACAATTTTTACTTTTCTTTAAATAATTTATCTTTTTTTATTTTGGACATTTAAATTTATTCAATTTAACAAAAACTAGATAAAGTTTACTAAAATCTAGTGCAAATTGTTATTTACACTTGAATAATTCCAAGTTGAAAGCGGACTTTAGTGTTTTGATAATTTGCAATGGATGGTTTCAGAATAATTTTTTACTTTTTCTTAAATAGCTTTATAATTTTATTGCGCACATAATTTATTAACATTAGTAAAAACTCGAAAAAATTACTAATTTTTTTTTAAAATTGTTACTTGGGTATAATTATAGAACATATAGAATAATTCGTAGTTGAGATGCGAATTAATACCTTGATAATTTGCAATAAATGGTTGTAGAATATATTTTACTTTTTCTCAAAGAGTTTTCAATATTCATTTCGGACATTATAATATATATTCACATTAGTAAAAACTAGATAAAAATTATTAAGCTTTAGTATAAACCGTAATTTATACTTGTACATCAAAATATTCAATAATATATATGTTTAATAATTAATAATTCGTTGTTGAAATACGGACCACTACCTGATAATTTGCAGAAGTTGATTTTAGGATTTTCTATATATTATTTAAAATAACTTAATTTTGATGTCGGACATAATTTAGTAATACTAGCAAAAACTAGACAATATAAGATTTGCTCAAATATAGTATAAACTTTTACTTACACTTGGCATATTGATTCATAATGAAAATGCGGACCTTAATATTTGATAATTTACAATAAAATGTTCTAAATTAATAATTTTCACATTACTTAGTTTTTATATTTGACATTATAATATATTAGCATTAGCAAAAACTAGATAAATAGTATTTAAATGAAATACAAAGTATTATTTACACTTAGATATTAAATTTTTGAATAAAATGAGTATTGGTAGCATTTAAGAATCACTTTTATAATTTGACCATATTAAACGAATAAGAAAGATGAAAGGTAGTTAAGAAAGTGCAGAATATTTATGTACAAATGTCAAATATTATTATAAAATTTAAATAAACTTACTAGTATACTCCAGGCACCCATTGTATACAGCATTTTCGATTTCGATACCAACTTCTGTTCTGATATTTTCTGACTCCTGTCCACATGCTACCAGGACCTCGATTATATCCTCCACTTCGGCTCCTATAATAATTAACAATAGTTCAAATTCATTTAATATCATGAAAATATTTTAATTTTGAATCATTTTACCTTCTTCATTTTGAAGGAGCTTAAGCAATATAATTTTAATTAGCAACGAGTTGTGGTCCTCCATGTGGTATAAATTTATTAAGTTTGTTGTAACAAAAATTTATTTAAAAAATTAGTATAAAAATATTTTTTTATAAATTTTAAATTTTAAAATCATTTCTTTTTTTTATATAAAATGTTTAGGGTTGTTTTTTGTTTTTTCAGTTACTTGGATCGAATCACAACAAGGCCACTGCGTTCCGAAAATAATATATTTTTGTTTCGAATATTTGAAAGTGACATTTGAATTGGTGAATAATCGTACAATTTTAAAAAAAACTGATTAAAGAAATGATACTTTTTATTAAGTTCTTCACTAGGAATATCTAAATATGAACAAAAGCATAAAAAAATTCAAATAGTCCAATCCGATAGTCATATACATATTTATGAATCAACATGCTTTATTATGCCCTTTGGTACGTAATTGTCTTTAATAAATAAATTTAACTCAAAATTCTAAAAAAATCTTAACAAATCAATTATTAATATCTTTAAATATATCTAATCTTTTTTTCATTTTTGCTTAGGGAACTCAACCAATTGGAACGGTTAAAAAAATATTTGTTTCGCATAAATAATTAAAAAAAAAATTAATTGTATGTGTAATAAAATTTGTACGTGTTTCAAATTATCATTAATAATGTATACAGTATTATGTCCAGACTGGGTACGATAGTGACAGTCGCCATAAAAGCTAAACTATACTAATTTTAGATAGGGTTCAAAGACAAAAAGATGAAGTATGTTTGTTGGAACAAGTTTCTATTATTGCATTGACTCAGGGCCTTTCATTAACATGATCTGTACTACGCATTGCTTTTAAAGAGTGAAAAGTAGTTTTTTTGTTGGATTTTTTAAAGTAATATTTGTTACTTGTATACAGATAGATGATTTTGTTATTTTGCAGTAAGTTAAACATTAGTAGTTATTTACCAGCAATTAGTTTTTGGTTACAAAATTTAGCTCAGTCATAACGATGATTTGTTTTCAAAAGTGTGCGCTGGGTACGGTTGTGACATATATTTATTATTACTTTTTTGCTGGCGATATAATCCCATTCTTTGAACAGCTGTAATATCTGTCTTGCGTAAAAATATTTTCCATTCTAATATCTTTAAAAATTTATAGAAACTTCGAATAATATAGAAATAATTTTTAATCAGTAAACTTACGTTTAGTACACGTCCCAAATGTTTTATTTGTTTTATTATTTTCAAGGAACAGGGTAAAATATTCTTCTGATTCAGGCATTTTTCATTAAATCAAGATTTGTACTACGATGTAACTTTAAAATGTTTATTTATCTATGCCGATTTCTTTGTTGATATCGGTACGCAAACAACATTGATGCCGGTACGCATACAACGACAAAATTCTATTCACATGGA
>NW_020538040.1:17869254-17896228 GCF_003426905.1 Ctenocephalides felis | reverse complement strand
TATAAAAAATCTTGTAAAATAAAATATAACATAATAAGTGTAATTAATAAAAATACATGACTTACCTATCTGGACATCTAAGACACTCCTAATAGCAAATCCAGTAGTAAACCTGAAACAAAAATTATGTGCAAATTAGCAAAAAAATTGGAGTCGAATATAGTTCAAGACAGATATATATCATAGGAATCATATTTTAGCACTTACTGCAAAGCTTGTTTCAAATATTGAGAAACTATATTATGATCTCACAATTTCCACCACCTTGGACTCATTTTGCTCTCTACTTTACTCTTGACTACTTTGATCTAATTTTAATGAGCTGTAAAACTTATAGAGTTAATTCCATTTTTATATCAATCTTATGACTTCGCTATTTTGGCATTAAAAAACAGAATGTTTAAAATTGAAGTAGATAAATGTACAATTTTTAATAAAGTATATCAACCCATTACCCGCCAAATTCATCCCCGTTCCGTACCTGATCACCATCAATTTCGGTGTTGCATTTAATATGTGTGTGTAGTAGATGTGTTGATGTTGTCGGTATTATGTCGGCATATTTATATTTATAAATGAGGCCGCGAACAGCATTGAATATTAACGCTTCATTAACGGAAGAAAGCAGAGGGGATGAATGTGTGTTTTATGCCCAACGACATCGAATGCTCCTATACTGATATCGCCTCCGTATTAGACTAAGGGCTGACGACGACGCTGTAATCACCACGAAAGGGTTCATATCATATTAAGACGACGAGGAATGGAATCATCTTTGTTATTATATATTGTATATGAAAGCATAGCTCATAAGTATATATGGTTATTAAAATATTATGTTAAATAAATATTAATTGGCACCGTGCTGCGGTAGCTGGGCTCAAGCTCAACTAAAATCAGTGATTGCCATAGATTAAGGGGCACAACTAGTGTAACCGCCTAAAAAAGGCGATTTTTGAGAATTTATATTAAAAAAACTACTTATAATCATTTCAAAATTTCAGGAATATTTATACATGTTTTAAAAATACATAGTAAAGTTTTTGGAGAAAAAAATTAAATATTTTTTAAGTTATCGTCGATCTCCAAAGGGACGACAAAAAAGACCCATAACTGCTGCAGTGATTCCGGCCTTCTACGTGGATGAAATTAAAAAAAAAATCTTGTTAAATTAGATAATATTGTCTGTAAAATAAACTACAATAAAAAAAATCAAAAATTGACAAAATGACGGCGTTTTTTTTTTAAAAAAGTCGATTTTACCCAAAATTTTGGTCGTTTTTGGACTGCCAAAAATTCGATTTTTGATCCGATCGAAAAAAATCGATAGTTAATTTTACGGAGTACTATATATGGAACTTGTAAAAAAATTTGATATTGATCGGATCATTTGTTTTTGAGTAATCGCTGCAGCAAATTCGGAAAATGCTGTTTCGAGAAAAAACGCGTTTAAAGATTAAATGATCGTTATACTATATACTATATATATATACTCTTTAAATGGCTGTAACTCAAAAACTATTAAAGATATCGATTTAAAACTTTGGTATGTTATTTTTAAAGGTATAACATATCGAAACATGGAAAAATTGAAAATTTGATTTTTTGAAAATTTTACACTAGTTGTGCCCCTAACACTGTGTGAACTTAGCGGTGTTCGAATGATTCATTTCAATTCAAAAACATATTTCATTAAATATATATACGTAACATTTTGTCATTTTTTACTGTTTTTACTTAATATCTGAAACCGATAGACCTGCCTTCGCAAAATTTAAACTTCATTTTGTCAATACAAATAAAATGCTTTTTGAATTATTCAAACTAGACGCTCCGTTCTCTCAAAAACTGAATAACCATTTTTAATTCTTTTTGCCCCGTATTTTCGAAACGGCTAGACCTGCCATTGCCAAAAACTAATCAGCAATCAAATGTTATTTGACTTATTTAAACCGGTTGATCCCGAAATCGTCGACAAAAATTTGTACCCGCGCGCATACACACACACATACATCTGAAAATTTTGGCATATTTCAGAAAAAATGCATGTGTGTGTGTGTTTTTGTATTTCCGCATTTTTTCGACCACGTTTTAGGACGCACGGATCAACCGATTTGAATGGTTCAAAAAACATTAGATTTCTATTAATAGGGAGATGTGCTGATCAATTTTCGGCAAAGGCAGATCCGGCGGTTACGGAGATACCGAGCACAGAGTGCAGAAAATACAAGTCGAATTTTAAGAGAACGGAGTATCTGATTTGAATGATCTAAAAAATATTCATTTTGTAATGATTGGGAGAAGAGGTGATTAGTTATTCGCGATTTCGAAGAGAGCTAAATCTGCAAAAAGTGGCAGTTTTTGAAAAAACTAAGCGTCCAATTTGAATGATTCTAAAAACTTTTTTCTTGTTTTAGCAAAATAATTACTTTTGAAAACAAAATTTTTTTGTATTTCGAAAATAATTCAGATTTTAATTTTAATTCTGACTAAAGTTCTAATATACTTTAAACAAATAATTTCAACTTTGCAATTTTGTTCATATAATTCTTATAAATATTAGATAATGTTAAAATATTTATAATAATTTCGTTACGGTGCAGGAAGTTCCAGCAATTTGCCTTAGGACACGACGCCAAACACCACAAGTTTTTATATAGTACTATTGACATTTGCATTAATCAAGTTATGAACGCATATATAAATATTAATACAAACTCATTTATAGATACTATGCGAATGGATAAAATGTGATATGTTTATATGTATGAAATAAGGAATAAAATCTCATGGGACAGGACATCTCTGGTCCCATAACGGCGACCGTTCTCAATCAAATAAAGACAATAAATAATTGTATCATTCGTCAAGCGAAGACATCTATGAGGAGGAAGCCATGGACGAGCTTTTCTTGGAGTATGAATGTGCGCAGAATATTAATGTAACATATATATGGGAATCGAAATTTCAATATCGAATTTGTTAATAAAACTACTAATAGTGGTGTATGGCATCATGTCTTAAGGCAAATTGCTGGAACTTCCCGTACCGTAACGAAATATTCGAAGAACACTAATGTTTTTAAATATAGATAATTAATATAATCATGTTTATATTCATGAATATTTAATACAATAAAGTAATTATATAAATAAAATTATTTCCTATTTGTTACCTAACCTAATATCTTATTTGCAATATTCGTCGAAGTTTTCGACAAAGAATAGTTTTTCCGTAGTAATATCTCACGGTTTATTCCATAGTTCCATCATAAGTCCTGCACGTATATCCATCTGTCTGAATAAAAGATGGATTGGCCAGGATTTCATATACGAAATCCTCGCTTGAATCACTAAATGACCTCGGATGGAACTCGATATTACTTTAATATATTATACAATATTTGTGTTTTACTACATTATATAATAGATCATTATTTCTAACAGAAGAAAATTTTAGGTTTGATTTTCCATCTTTGAAAAATCAATGGATAAAAAAAACTTTTTTTACTGATGGACACTTGTCTCTAACAAAAAAAGCTTTATGTAGATTAATAAAAAAACTGGATAGTTGCGTAACAAAATAATGTAGATGAAATACATATTATTTTTGCTAGAGAACTTGTAATCATGAATAGCTTCAGGTTCAAAAGCTCAGCAGTCCTTTATTAATCTACATAAAAAAAGTTAGTAACGAATGTTAGTGTTATCATATGTGCTTTCTGCACATTAATTGATGTAAGACGCTAAGTCTAATATCAACTGATGATGACATAAAATTTTATATGAACGTTTGGAAAATTAAGGTATTTATATATACTTTATCTTTTATATTTAAAACAGTACTCACAACAAAAAAAAACTAACAAAAAAAGAATTTTTTGTTATATTTTCAAACATTGGCGTTTATGGACTTTTATAATAGCTAAAAAAAATTACTACGTACGATATGCTGTTTTGAGATATTAGCAAAAAGCTGATAGTTTGAAGAAAAAGGAACAAAATATTGCTTTTCATATTATAAAGTACCCACTATATATGAAATCTCAAAACTATTCAATTTGCTAGAAAATATTATATTATTTCAAATATCTCTTAAATCATCGAATTGATGAAATTCCAATGCCATTTTTCACTGACATATATTAGGCGTGGTGGTGAGGTGAATTGAAACTTGTTGTATTTGTGTGTTTGTGTGTATGTTTATGTATTGATTGCATTTGGGAATCATCGGTCGTCCCTCAGGGCGTTTGTCAGTTGTCAAATCAACCGTGACCTCTTGTTCGTGGCGTCGGTTTTATTTGTTTGCTTCGTGCATTTATTCATTTCCGAATAAGTAGGATCAATATTTATGGGGTAGGATGAGATATATCAGTTTATTGATCGAAAAAACGATGATTATATTGTATTTTTAAAATTTATTTTAAATACTTAAGAAGCTTGCTTTTAATCCGACACAATATACTAAAATTTGGTATTTATTGAACACATAAGTAACATACAAACCATATCTACTCTCACAAATTGAAGTAATAATTAATCGATTAATATAATATATAAATATTGCGCTTAAGTTCAATGATCATCTTCGATTTGATGGATCCTCATCAATCCTAAACTTATATCAATGATATTATAAGGTTGTCAAATATCTCCCTTCCGCCTTTTTGTATTATAAACCAAGAGCAAAAAAGCGGAAGGGGGATATTTGACAACCTAATATTTATGTATGAGTGAAATTCATTGTAAAATTTTACATTTTCAAAGACATATATATATTGACAATATAGATTCGTAACCATTATCAAACATACATACATGTATCCCTTCAAAGGAAAAGAAAGAAATACGATTTCTCCTTGTGTTTGCCTTAACGGTTTGTTAGACGTATCGAGTGGCATTATCACTTACGTAACATTAAAGGTGCAAGAGACTCCTCCACCTTCGTACGTGACTGACTTTTCGTCACCCAAGGAGGACTCGATATATATATATTATATATATATATATATATATATCATCACTTAGGGTGGTCCTTAATATGGACATTTTCAAATTTCCTTGCTTGCAAAAGATCAAATTGTTCCAAATTGATAAAAAACAATTCTCTGAAAGTTTTAGCTCTTAATATTGTCTTTTAGATATAGCGCAATTCAATCAAAGATTTGTATGGAAATAGCATAAAAAAATTCCAAAATTTTGCGGAGCGTCGAATTGTCAATATAAAGTGACACAAATTTTCACTTTTCATTCATTTGTCGCTAAGTTTAACCTAAAAAACTTTTTTATTAATTTTCAAAAAATTTTCCATGCTATTTCCAGACGAAGTTTGATTTAATTTCGCACTATCTAAAAGTTAATATTAAGAGCTAACACTTTCAGAGAACTGTTTTTTATCAATTTGGAACCGTTTGAGTCCTTGTAGATTTTTATATTCAACGTTTCAAAACTAGAAATGTTTTACCATCAGGTTTTGTCCTGCATTATTGATCTATAAATCCATATCACTAATTTTGTAATAAATGTTCATTATAAACAATTACCTATAAAAGATAAATATTTTCAAATGCCTATATATTTATTTATTGAGCAAGTCTCATTTTGCCTTAACAACAGTTGCATGAAATTCCCTATATGTATAAATAATAATATTTCATAATATTATGCTTTTGTAAAAACTTCAGCGTTCCAAACTCAATCTAATTTTTATAATTAAACTTCGTACACCTGAAATATTTTAAGATCATCAAATTGCTATCGTAGGTAAAAAATCAACAATTATAAAACAAGGCCTCAGCTGATATTTTCCAAGAACTAATTCCTAACTAATATCCTTCGAATGATTTTAAATAAAATTATTTAAAATCGGTTCAGAATGTTTTACGTGAACGCGGACAAAAAAATAGCACTTTTAATTCAAAGAAACAGATCGACTAATCGTTTCGCTAAACTAACCAAAATGAGTTTTTGACAAGTTTTTGAGAAAACGTTGACAAAAACTCAAAGTTGGATTTACATATACACACATACTAGAAATAAAATTGGCAGAATGGTATTATGCTTTCATAGATAAAAAATCAACAAATATGAAGCAAAATCTCAGCTGATATTTGTCAAAAACTAATTACCAACTGATGTGCTTCAAATGATTTTAAATATTTAAAATCAGCTCAATATTTTCGCGTAAACGTGGACAAAAAATTTAGCACTTGTCATTCAAAGAAACATATCGACTAATTGTTTTGCAAAACTAACCAAAATAAGTCCTTGACAAGTTTTTGAGAAAACGTTAAAAAATATCAAATTTTGGTTCACATATACACACATATAAGAAATAAAATTGGCAGAACAGACTCCATGACGAAATAGTAATGAATTATAAATTATTGAAACCATAGTGATCTCTAACAGTGCCTACAAAACACAAATATCACTGATAATTTTGTAATGCATCTATAAACTTTCTCAATTGGATTATATAACTTTTTCTTTGCCCTCAAAGACCTATTTCACATATTCAATTAATAATACAAACAAATATTTTAGTTATAAGAAATGCAGTTAATAAACTAAAAATTTAAACTTATATATTATAACCTAATAAGAATGTGGTGACTACTATTCAATCCATCTATGATTTTCCTCGATACATCTGCCCCCCGAATGGTGTACCTCACTGACCTATTCCTTATATAGAACTAGCCCTGGCGATAGTAGCAACATCGTACGATAAATGATGCCTTATTGAATATTTAGGGGTGTTTTATTTTTAACGCTGATGTATTTATCAAACGCGCTTTTCCGGGCCGGATAGGGATTCGAATCTCATTTCTGGATAACTCAGGTCATTTCTTCTATTCTATTTCGGGCGATTTGTTTCAGTTATGACGAATGAACCACTTATAGATAGTAATACAGATCCTGGACGATAAAATTGGATGGTTTGTTTTTTTTAATTCGAAAAATGAATAGTAAAGAACCATTACGTCGATTATTTTAATATCTTATTGATATAAGGACCTTAAATATATGTACATTTTAGTTGGTATTTGACGTTGTGGATCTATTCGCTAATTGATAATATATCGAAAAAATACCATGCCATGAACCACAATTTATACAACTTTGTATGTAATTTAACAAGTCACCTTTAACATCGTTTATTAAGGAGGTAGAATTAAAATATGTTATCACATCATGAGAACTACTAAATGAGGATGCATATCTAGTGTCGAAAGATACAGAATAAATATTTTGCATTAGCACTCAGATTCTTAACACATACTTTGTAATAACAGACGTTTCGAGACCATGTTATGCCTCATTTACAGGGTAATTTTAAAAACAGTTACTTATATACTACACAATCTTTAATTTTTTATTTAAATTACATTTAATTTTTGAAAATCCAAAAAACACCCGTCGTGTTTCTTCATCTCGATACTTAAGATTTGTTTAAAATATTTCACATGTTTTAATACTGTGTCAAGCTTTGCATGCGATGGTTGGTGTTTTTTGTATTTTCAAAAATTAAATGCAATTTAAATAAAATATTAAAGAATGTGTAGTATATAAGTAACTGTTTTGGAATTACATTAAAGATGAGGCATACCATGGTCTCGAAATATCTTTAATTACCAAATAAAGTGTGTGTTAAAAATCTGAGTGTTGTATTGTTCATATTTAACATTTATTATTCGTTCCACTAATATAGCAAAATACCATAATGTATATATATATATATATATATATATATATATATATATATATATATATATATGTGTATATATATATATATATATAAGTGAATATAAAATAAATTAGTTTTGCGGCGGACGTAGCTCAGAGGTAGCATGTCCGACTCACATGCCGGAGATCGATGGTTCGACTCCTGGCGCTTTCAAATAATTGTTAATTTGTAGAATACAAGAAAAAATAGAAGTAAATAGGAAAAAAAGAAGTTTAGAAGATGAGAAGAACATATTGAGAAACAAGAAGAAGAATGAAAATTGAATGGAAGATTAGGATTTAAGAAGAGATAGTAGTATATATATGATGAATGTATAAGGAATTATATATGTAAGAATTGTATTGAATATGATGAAGAATAAAATGAATAATGTATGTGGCTAAAAATTCTGTAAAGCGGAGGCCAATAAAATAAAAAAAAAAAAAAAAAAAAAAAAATTAGTATAAATCGGATCTTTTTAAATTTTCTCTTTATTAAGTTACGTCGGAGGGCACAAAGTTCATATATATGACAGATATCCTCTAGATTTATTCGGGAGCAATAAATAATGAGCATCTGTTGAATTAATCAATTTTAATGTCGGTCGTAGGTCGAGGCAAAAAATCTTTCACTTCGAACCCGACTATTTGTCATCGGCAACTCTCCTGAGAAATTCTCAGAGTGTGGCGGAGGGCGATCGCCGGCGACGACTCTACGTGACGAACATATTGATTCCGAAGCGGGATTAGGTATTATCTATTATTTGGAGGAAAAAACTGAAATCCAATAATAAATTATTTCATTCAATTATTTATAGTCATTTTATTAAATGAAACACTAGGCTACACTCATTGAAGCAAACTCTAGATATTTTTTTTTCTTTTTCCTTTATTATTATTGTTTTTTTTTTCTTTTTTGATTCCTCTCGTTTGTGTCACAATAGCTTATAAGATTTAATTGTATATCTTGATTGCTATTAATAAATAATTAAAAAAAAATTAGATAACATTATGTTTTTTGGAAAACTCTAATTAAATTTCTATTATCTATCAAAATATCTAATAAAGACACCTTGAATATGGTTTGCCATGCCAAACTATTTACTGGTCCACCCAAAGATGTAATTAGAACCCTTTTTGTTTCGCTAAAAACTGATGTGATTTTTTTCATTGAATAGTCAAAACTATCCTTGTTTTGAAGCATAAAAATAATATACTGGTCTATATTTTTATATTACATATAAATGTACTATTAAAAATATGTAATGATGAAGTATAATACCCATGAGTAGACTTATGGGATGAAGTATATATTGAAATATATCTTTCTTCAATTGCAAAATGAATGAATGAATATAGTTATCTATTCTAAATATTTATTATATAAGAAATAAAACAGTTATATTTTATTTTGACCAATAAATATTGAACTTGTTTTTACTGTTCGATAAGAATGTAAGAATAGAAATTACAGATTTCGAATAGCTGAGTTGTAGGAGTGAGAAGAAAAAATATTAAAACTGGCTGAGATTAAATAAAAAATAAAGAAATAAAATAGAAGAAGAAGTGAAAGGAGTTGCATAGTATTAGAAATTTAAAATAAAAGAGCTAGAATTGAAGAGAGAATGAAGAAATCAAAATTAAAGAAAATTGAAGACTAAAAAATAATTAGGAATTAAAATATAGAATAGGGTATATAAGTTTCAACATAAAAATATAAAAAATAATATATAATGTAAATAAATAAAATGTTGTAGGTGGCTAAATGTTCAGAGTAAGCGAGGACAAATAAAAAAATGAAAAAAAGGTCAATAATCTATCATACAGAAAAATTATATCATATAATTATATTTAAAAAAAAAAATAAAACGCAATAATATTTCATTTTGATCAATAAATATTGAACCTGTTATTACTGTTCGACAATTATTAAAATTCATATTATCGTCATATTAATTAGTAACTTAAATTTTGTTGATTTTTAATACTTTTTGAACAATAATAACAAGGTCAATAATTAATGAACAAATAAAATATTAGTTTTTTTAGCATTTCCATATAATAGACATTTTGATAGATTACGAATAATTTTAGGTATTCAAGACGTCTATAATATATATTTCGATATATAATAGTTAAATGAATTGGAGGTGTCCAATACACATATAATTATTTGATGAAATTACTATGTACATTGGGTACCTCGAATTAATTTGTCATATGTCCAATGATCTATAATACAGAAAAATTATATCATAATATTATATTTTATTGTATTTAATTATATTTTACTGATAAATTGACTGTAAATTTATAATACACAGCTCGTCATGCGAATGTCGTCCATAGACGACGCTCGTAGAAAAAGGGTTAATTTACGTACTTTTTCTATAATGTCGATTAATCTATATTTGGAAAACGTGAAAGTCTATAATAATTCATTTTGATCAAATAATTTACTCTTGTTTATCTGGTCTGCTTTAAGAGTTTATCTAGAATTATTGACATCTTGTGGAGTAAGTTGTAAGTAATGGAAAAAAAAATTGAAAATGAAATTTTTTGTCTATATTTACATTTCAAAGGCTTCTCTTATTATGGCATATCTTATAAAAAATAGATGTATGTTTGTATGTGTGTGTGAGAGTAGTATATTTTTATTTATGTATGTTTGGATACAATTTTAAGAGCATTCAACCGATTCGAATGATTCAAAAAACATTCGATTCATTTTAATAGGGAGACGTGCTAACTAGTTCTTGATAGAAGCAGGTACAGCCGTTTAGAAGATACGGAAAAAAAGTAGAAAAAATGTCAATTTACTTTTTAGGAAAACAGAACGTCCGATTTGAATGATTCAAAAAAAATCACCGGCATTCACGGAATGAAGTGTTGATTAAATTTTTTGGAAGGCAGGTCCAGTGGTTTCGGAAATACAAAAAAAAGTTAAAAAAAGTTTGTGTAGAGGGATTTAAGAGTTAGATCTATGTTGCAAGTTAGTCTGATGTCTACCTTATGAAAAAGTTTTTTCCACACTGGAAAAAGTTCTTTTACGTAAGGTAAACAAACGTTGCCTATATAGTTATTGTCTTTAGAATTTTTTTCTGGGGAAAAAGAAGAATGCATACTGTTGAGGGTTTTAAGTCTGTTGGAGGTGACGGAGTTGATGAGGTGCGGTGGATATGAGTTGTTAATTAAAGTTGTGCGGATGAGGGATAAGTTAGAGGGCCAAAATTGTTTGTCTGAGAGTAGGATGGCATGGTCGACTAAATTAATAATAGTGCCTATCTTTACTGAGTTATCATTATAAATCAGTGACAAATTAGTGATTGTAATAAGAAGTGCAACAAATACATAATATACAAACAATTCAGTGTTTAATACAGTCGACAGATACAAGGGTTAAATTATAACCCAACAACCTGAGTTATTCGAAGGAGAGTTTTAATACATTTCATAATTACGTAACGCGTACTCTGTTTTATTAGTTAGTTAGATTTTTCTTTATCTGTTTGAATTTTACCCAAAAAGGAGAAGAAATACTTGTCACATAAAACAAAAGTAATTGCTGGTAATTAACTACTTATGTTCAAATTTCAGCAAAATAATGAACAAAGTACTCAACAAATTAATTGAAGAACATATATACTGTATCTGTATAGAATTAACCGTTATTATTAAAAGAAATTAAACAAAAAACTTTTTGCTCTTTAAAAACAATTAGATCTATGAATCATGTATTGTAGGGTACTGAATCAATGCAATAATGAAAACTTGTTCGAACAAACACACTTCATCTTTCTCCCCTTGGACCATAACTCGAAATGACTATAATTATAAATTAATAATTTTAGTTAGTTATAATTAATAATTTCATCATTTCTACTAGAAAACGAGTACGTCTATAACGTCTATTCTTTCCAATTCCATCCTTCAATTTCGTTCTTAATGAATATTTCGCAAACCGATTGTCACAAAAATATCATTTGTATTTTCCCTAATGGCATTTCTTACGATCATTGTCACATTTCATAACAGCTTTCGATACAAACATACGCGCTTCGCTCCGAATTTTTTCTATATTTCATAAATGGGAGGTGGTGTCAAACGATACCATGATAAATAATCATTTGTGGCAGGAGTAGAGAACAATTTGTCAAAGGACAATCTATCTATATGTATGCCAGAGTAGTAGTATATTTTGTGTCACGTCGATCAGACAATGAGAATCAGAAAAACATTTCGGAAGCGCGTTCGTCCGCGTAGTGAGAAATGATGTAGACGTCGACGAAAAAAAGATAATGGCTCTCCGAGTAAATATGGAGAAGACACATCTGATGACTTTCTTTCTTTATTTACACAAATCATTCATTCTTATTAATATGAATAATTTGTTGATGTCAGAAATATGGATTTCGATGCAGACAAACCGGGTTTTCTCGAGTTGTCGTCGATGATTTATTAATTTTATTTATATATTATTATATAAATATATTACATGTATAAGTTGTTTAGATAACAATTGCAATATTATATTTTTTAGTTATGAAATTAATTATGAAATTAAAATATAAAATATTTATAATGGTAAATATTATAAGTATTAGGGCTGGTCCATTTGTATGTGGCGAAAAAAAAAAACCTTTAGGTACATATGACTTTCTTATCCTAGGGATCAAAATAAGAAACTTTGTTCAAGAAACCATATCTTTTAAATGAAATCTGATGTCCTGAGGGTTGATCCAAGGCCTTGAATTTTGAAAAATTTTATTTCCATCAGCATTCTGCAAACATATTGATTACCTATTGGCCATGGATAAGCTGCAAACTTGAACAATTACTTAAAATTATGTTGGTAGATTGCTGCTGGATTCTGCAAAAAAGTTCAATGCAGATTATAAAAGCGTTGAAGAAATTCGTTGCACAGGTGAAAACGGCCAAAAATTACAAGATTTCAATTATTATGATAAAGAATTACTACACCGGAAATTTTGTCGTTTTTTTTGTTTATTTTTCTTCTTTTTTACAGTTTGATCCCCAATTTGGACTGTGTTAACCCCTTAATAAAATATCTAGATTTATTTTTCATATATGTTGTTTCGCGGACTTTACATCTAGAAGTGAACAATTAGTTCAATTAAAACACTCCGCTACCCCCTCTACCAGGGGTAGCAACCATTCAGTGTAAAGCTTAATGCCATGAAGGTTGCCACTTTTTTCATGGCCAGTATAATAAAACGAAAATATGTCCGAACAGTACGAAAGAAAAAGGTTAAGAAAAATTCCATGCAAGGAAATGAGAAATTTCACGAAGATTTTTTGTTTTGAAAATGTTGTTTTGTTATGTATAGTTAAATGATTAATTTATGTTGTGTTACATATTTCTGATAATAAAATTTATTATAAACCATTTTGGGGTTTATAGGTATTATTTATATGCCTGTCACAACCGTGTTGAGAGTGTGGACATGACACTTATAGTAGTATCACTTTCAACAACAAAATTATTTATAAAAATTATAATTGAATGAATATATGTAATATTAAAAATTCTAATATTTTTTATGAATAACATTATAAAATTGTATATAAACCACAATATAGTATTACTACTAGCTATTATTAGACGTAATGCAACTTTGTGTTATAAAGTGCATTATATATTATACTATATACTGTAATTTAGCCATATTGTATATTAATAATATGTATATTAATTGTTATTCATAATATATAATAATTGTATTTTCAAACTAATCTGTGGGCTATATAAAAAATTAATAAATAAATAAACATTTATGGTTTTAATTTGTTAAACAATTATTGAGAACTTTTAATTATTTATACTGATTCATTCATGAAAGAGAGGTTTATATAAAATAATAAATTTTATCAATATAAAACACGAGCCTTTGCAATTCGCTTGAATTTAATTTTTAAAGTATTTATCATTTAATAATATTTAGATGATGGCATTGAGTTTTAATTAAAAAATAACGAGTAAATGTGAATTGCATCAATTTATTGTATTATAACAAAGAGTCAATAATAACAAACGGTGGAGCGATCTGGTAGTTTTGATTGTAAATGTTATTATCTATGTAAATGTTAAATATATTTTTATTCATACAAAATTTAAAACAGAAGTAGAAATATTTGCAACGACAAAACATTGCACACCGATTTAACTTTTAAAAGTTCTATTCGAATATCCGATACAATGCAAATCAGAAACATTTGTTAACAATAGACGAATTGTGAAAACGAAACATGAATAACTGACATATGACACATACTCAGTAAAGTAATATATATATATATATATATATATATATATATATATATATATTCAAAAATAACGACATGCTAGAAAGACTCAAATCACTTATTCAAAACTTTGAATACGTACATGTAAATCTGGAATAATATTCTCATATGCAATCGTTGAAAATATGAAGATAGAGACACAACACTTTCTACAATTTATTTGCAATAAAACACTCCAGACAATAGTAGGATTAGTAAAAAGGTATAGTAAATTTATTAGCTGAAATATTTTGTGTTCAATGTTTTCTTTCAAATTGACAACATTTTGCATAGTAATTCAATCCGTAAACGTGAATTAAAGGCGTTAAAGGCGATAAAATCCTTTTTTTTTTAATTATAAAAATATCAATTGAAGAATGTTTGTTAAAAAAATAATATCAAGCATAAAAATATTTCGTGACAAATATACGCAGTCAGTTTATAATATTTCTAATTTTGTACGAGCATAAAATTTAAAATTTCATATACGACCTACCACAGTAGGCAACTAGGTCAGCCTGATGAATTTTTTGATTATTCTCATTTTATTTATTACATTTATTAAAATATTTAAAATAATAATTATGTTAACTGGTTCTTGCTCAATCATGTAAAAAAAGTATGAAATATATTTATAGTTCTTAAGGTTTGAATTAAGATTAAAGAATTAAAAAGTATTTTAAAATATAAAGTTTAATAAATAAATAGTACTACCCAGTAAGTATATAGAATATGTTGGAACAATTAAAAGAAAGTATTGTTTTAAGATGTAAGACAAAAAAAAAACAAATATTATATATCTGTCATCCCAGTGAATAAGTGGTTAAGTAAATTTTCATTATTTTGCAAATCCTAATTTCAAAGTTTTATTACTAGAGTAGTATCGAATATTTAAAATCAATGGTTTAAATTTTATACAAAGTGCTTCATTAACATTTGTTCATAATTAATAAGTTTTCAATTTAATAACTATTTTCAAAGAAATAGTTAATACCGCGATTTAAAGCATTTGCCGAAATTTTATTTGAGAAATTTTAGTTTAGTTGACAATTGAGCCATATAATACTTGTACACAATTCATGTTGAAAATATTTTAATATTATCGATAGACATAAGAGAATATTTTGAAAAATACATGAAAATTGATATCAAATTTCACTAAAATCCAAAAATCATAATCACTAAAAGCCTAATAATAAGAAAGAAAAAACGCCAGATCTCATTTGCAAAACAATATATATTATGGTAATTTCTTATTATACGATAATAATGACCTTTATATTTATTCGTATAAGTGATATTTACGTATGAAGAAACTGTATAGTATACAATTATAAATATGAAATTAAAAGAAAATATCTATTTTGAACTCCTCGATATATTTCTTTTTAATTCTTCATTCAACACAGTTTAATATGCCTTTAAATTACAAATAAAGATTTTTAAAAGTCATTAACAAAATTAATTTCTTCATTGGTATCAAATCACCTGACACATGTAAAATAAAATCAAAGACAAATACGTTTAAAAAGTCAGGAGAGCCCGAAAATACATCTTCACACAAGCAAATATAAGACGTGGACTTTGACCAGGACCGCGGAGTCAGGGGAAAAAGATTCCGGCCAGGACTTGGAATAAGAACATAAGGATGGATGTACAAATCTTCTTCTTGAAGAATAGTTTTCATGCGAACAAAAGGTCTTTTTGGTGCAGGCTTCTAGAAATTCGATTGAGCTTATGATCGTCGATACATCTCTTGAAGGGATAAACAAAATCTTGCAGAAGGCTAATCAACAAATAGAGCGAGGAACTAGAGAGTCGAGTGTTATTATTGGCTTCTTATGGTATCATACTATATGGTATTCCTGGTCTCTTTGTGACCAACTCTTCTCTCTGTTTTCTGCCTGTACAAAGGACAATGATTTAGTAAATAGAACAAGTTATAAGCTGAAATTTTTCTACGCCTTACTTATTCTGATTATTATCATAAGGCAACCAGATTTGACCAATGCCGCACGCCAATTAAGATCCATATTCATCTTTACAGGTATCATGTACCATATTAGCAGCCCTAGCCCTAGTATTCTCCAAGTCATATATACACGATTTGTTTTTCTTTTAACATACCTAAATATTTAAGATATTAATAAGATATTAAAAAAATTAAAGATATTATTTTGAAGATTTGTTTGCTAGACATTATTTTTATTCATTTCATATATTGTTTATTAGTTTATGTTTTCAATATTAAATTAATTCATTTTAAACAAATTTTGACAGATAGTCAAAACTGGAAAAATTAAATAATTATGATATGACCTGGTTATTATATTCCTCATCCTCATCCTGTTCGATATCCTTTTCCCCTGAATCCGCGTCCTAATGAAGTTCCATTTCTTACGTCAGCCCATTGTGATTATGTATCTTCAAGTTCGGAAAAATATCCAGGCATTTTTATTTTTCATTTGGTTTGTATACACGAGGGATATTAGTTATTACCAAAACCGCAATTTATTTTATTTATAATTTAGGATCATGTCTGGTAAGCTACCAGAAAACATTTAAATTTCATGAAAATTTTTAGGGGATTGCGAAATGTGGACTGTATTTTGTTTCAATCTGAATGTTTCAGGTACCTAGATAAATAAATATACATTTTGATGTTTTTTTGTTTGACTTTGACACATGCAATTTGATTATAGCTTTACTGTCAATGCGTCGAAATAAAAAATGTGCAGTTTCGAGAATAAAAATGCATCTCATCAGGATCAGTGAAAAACAAATTAACAATTGGATTAAAAAAAAAACTCTAACATTTCAAACCCAAAGTTATAAATAATAAGGTTGTTATACATATTATACATATATATCTTTGTGTATTTGAAATATAATAATAATAATAATAATAATAATAATGGGTAACACTGCCCTAGGGCAGGTCCGTGAGCTGAGTTAAACTCCAAAGCGATTCAGGAAATAATAGTGTGAGAGATTTCTTATTGCCATTTCACAGAGCAGTTTCCAAAATAGGCTTATTTTCAATTGGAGACATATTTTTGATCTAAATAGACATTGCTACTGCATCATGTCAGGTTGTCCAAAGCAGGGTTCGACCTTTACACCATGAAACACCCGTTTGAAATATAGTACATATAAAAAAATAATAAATGGTTGGTAAGAGTTTTTTTTCTTTTTAGAATTTTAAGAGTTTTCCATTTATGATAATTGTTACATTCAAGACATCTTTTTTCTTGTTGAAAAAGATTTGTCTTAAAATTTTATCTAAATAGCTAAATCTGAATTCGTATTAATTAAGCAGATTATTTACCCATGTCGACAAGTTCACGTAACTTGTCTTAAGGCAAAGTGCCGCTTACACCTAGTTCTGTATTTGTCAAAGTACTTCATATTATAACCTGAACAATTCTAGAATCTGGCTCCTGATTTCTGTATTATGCTGATGTTTTCTTATTTAAAATATAGAAACGCGCGAATGATTTTCTGTCTGCATTTACACATGCACAGTATAGAATATTTCGCCGTATAAGTTGGGTTATATGCGCATTTCAAATTCGGTAGGGTAATATGGAGCATATTGTTACGAAATGACAAATAATTATGTAGCGACATATACATTTATTTAACTAACTTCCAATTGGCATAAAATCTAGTGGTGAATGGCATTGTGCCTAAAGACAAATTGCTCGAACTTCCCGTATCAAAAATTTAAATTTGTAAAAAAGAAGAAAATGAGATTGTTAATTTGGAAATTTGTGATTAAAAAAAGACTTGAAAAAAGTACTTGAAAAAAAAAAGACTTAAAAAAATGCATTTCTTCATAGTTTGAATTATTTTAGAAATTTTGAACTTTTTTCAAAACAATCACGCTGCTTTAGTTGCATAGAGACAAAATATCGAAGCGTGTAAGCGCCGCGACGCAGCTAACGGACAAACAATGTTACGGAACTCATAGAAATGTAAACAAAATTCATACTTATTGTTGAAATCTCCAAACTTTTTTATTTTATAAAACGCCTCATGGCACAGTTACCACATAGGATTTTGACAGTATTTAGTATCATTTTATACGAGAAGCGCTACGTAACATAGCCCCTATATAACATTGGTCTATTTTATGGCAGATTCAGCCCCTATATTCATTTATACATTTAATCATTTATTCATTTATTATACGCCAATCGGCTATATACAGATAATTATATAGTTAAGTAACATAATAATGTTGAACAATGTTATTTATACAAACACATACAAACACATATGGGCACCTATACATACACACGTACATACATACACCCGCACATGCACTTATATCAACCCAAACACTAGTAATACTAACAAATGCTAATAAGTATTATTTCTTTTGACAATATTGATAAATGTACTATGTGATAAATTAAAAAAGTTTAGTTTCGAGTACTGTTCGTTGACCACCATTGCTACTCTAATCATTGGACCCTTCAATATACAGTTTTTTGTGGTTTTTGCAGTCTGCACAATATGATTTGTTCTTAATCCTTGTCTCGGGCATATCAAATAATTTTTTTCTAGAATTTCAGGGGAATCAATTGTGCCCTTTACTATGATTACTATTATATTTACTATTTATATGTACAAACTAAAAAATATATAAGAAAGTTTGTCGTGCTTTTTACACTTGACCACACTATTCGATTATTTCAGAAACGCGGTAAAAATTTGGAGAATACCAACTGTTTGATGCTGAACGCTTATAAACTTCTCTAAATTCTATACTAACATTATAAAAGCGAATCATAGAATCGGAAATATTTGCATTATACCAGTTTGCCCCACCTTACCCTACAATTCAAGTCAGACAAGTGAACTGGAGAAGGTCTGATATCCTGGCTAAGGATCTGATCTGCGGTAAGATTACGGAATTAATTCTTGCGGTTTGTTAACTTCAAGACTAGACTGTTCAAGATTTGCTGCTATTATTTTGGAGTTTGATACATAATAAGATACTGACTGATTGAGTGTAGCGGATAGAGGAATTTCTAATATGGATTTAATTTAGTTTTGCTTCATTAGACCAAGTTAAAGTTCACTCGAAGTTGGATTAACAAAATTTAGAATTATATCTAAACGTTGTTGTCTTAAGTCGAATTAAATTTATATTAATAGGGAAAATTAGATGTTCGTAAAATATATAATATAATAAGGCTATATAATTGGAAAATTGACATTATGTGATGTTTAAACTTCTGAACTAAAAGCATTCTTAATTTCTTAAAAAAAAACACCTATTTAAAAAAATGCAAATATTTTTTTTTACTTTTCAGACACACAAGAGGTCCCCTTGTTTAGAAATTTGATAATAAAACATTTTTCAATGTAAATACTCAAAACACATAAAAATACAACTAAATTAATAAAACAAAATTTGAAAATTCATTGAAAAAATACGTGTTTACTGTTCAAAGTGCTGCTTAAAAACGTACTCAATATTATCTTCATTTGAAGATATACAAAGAAAATTAAAACAGTAAAAATTATAAATAAATAGGTGGTAATATACGATAGAATAATAAAAATTATAAATAAATAATTATAATATGATATGTAACAAAGGGTTTTGACAAACTTTGACATTAATCATGTAAGACTTTTAAGGGAAGGGGGTGTTTGACAAAAAAGAAATGAGATATATTATATCACGTGTATTTATTTTTTACCTAAATTCTCAAAAAAAAAAAAAAAAAATCTTACGATTTTTACGTAAATTTAAAAATTTGTTCGGAAAATTTTACGTAACTAAAAATACACGTGATGTTTGGTGGGGAAGTGGGGGTAATTTTAAATATCACGAAGTATCGCCAAGGGGAGGGGGGTCCAAAAAAGTGCAAAGTTGCAAAGTGGTTCAGTTCATGGGCTGAAAAAACTTTTGAAATTATTATAGTTCATCAAAGAAAAAAAATTTTTTTTTTCAAATTTGGAATAATAGGATAATAGGATGCGTCATAATTTATGAAAAATGCCAAATTATCAAATGTTGCTAAATTTCAATTCTTATTGATGTATGGGGATGTATGGGGCAATGGGGAAGTCGATATAAAGGTGTTACAAATTTTAATCGTTTTTTTTTGAATAATTAAAATTTCGAAATCTTGTACGAAATATAGTTTCCGCACATACATACACAAACACACACTCGCACACATACAAACAACTTTTTTTTTAAAGTAGGTATGCCAAAATGATCAGGAACCATTGAAACGTAAACTACTATAACTAACCCTACCGAAAGTAAAAAAGTAGACATTTTCAATAATTAAAAAAAATCAATATTAAAAAAAACAATTATGAAATGGCTTAATTATGAAAAATTCATCAAATATGGAATATTAGACAGTGTCATAATTTTTAAGTTTTCAATTCTCATTATTGGATTAGGTCCAATATTTACACATATCGGAAAAGATCTAAAACTTTCCTAAGGACAAAATGTCACTTACAGCCACTATCGATTTTTCTTTGTAAGTACGTTGTGTTTATAATTAAGCGCATAAATAAATTTTTAATTTCTATTCACAAATAAATATTTGGGCAATCCATTAATTATCTTCTTCTCAATTTCAGCGAATAACAATATAGGTTGTGTAATTCAGCCATATCTCATTGTCAGTCAGCGATTCAGCTCACATATAAATTCTGTCCCGAGCAAGGCGAAACTCGCGTATCTGGATAAAGTTCATCAAAGACAGAGAAAACTGCATTAAAATGTTCCATGAGATTTCGGTTGCGCACTCACTGTTCATGTTCATGGTAAAAACAAACAAATATCAGTTGAATTCAAAGTACAAAAGATAATACACAACAATACGCCCGCATTACGACGATATCCCGACGACGAGAGATGTACTTTAAAATTGGAAGGTGGAATATTGTGCAGTGTGCTCCTTATTAGCGAGATACAGGCAGGTTAGTAAAATACATAACATACATACATACATACATGCACACTAGGGCAGGTCGATTTAAAAGTCGCTTAGGCACATGTGATTTTCGGATACTAGGGATCGAAATAAGATACTTTGCGGAAGAAACCATACCTCTAAAATGAATTCTGGTGTCCCTTGTATAGACCCAAAGATAAGGGTTGAATTTTGAAAAATTCTGTTTTGGCCCATTTAGGGTAACCCAATTGCGTCCAAAAATATGGCCGACTCGCAATAGCTTCTAAAGGCCAACCCACTCACGCCCATCGTTCAACCCCTGAGACTTCTTCTTAGAGGTCTCCCATACAAATATTGCAATCGTTATCGTTTTTGGTATTTTACTCAGAAAATTTTTTCTTTCAAATCATTTTTTTTTGGATATTAATTTATACCCTCACACAAAAAACTGTTTCGCAAAAAAAATTAAATTTTAAATTAGAGAGGCGTGCAAAATTTTCCAGATTTGACCCCGAAAAATACTTCAAGCAATAATTTAAAGTTTTACATAGTTTTATTTACATATATTATGATCAAATAAACTAATTTTTGTCATGGTGAAGTACCAAAAATGATGCAATTTTTGTATGAGGACATAAATCCTTAGGCATGGGTAGATCGGCTTTCCAAAGTTAGTAGGGGTCGGTCATACATTTGGACACTATTGGGGAGCTCTAAATGAGACAAAATAGAATTTTTCAAAATTTGACCCAATCTTTGGGTTAAATGCACGGGACACCAGAATTCATTCTAGAGATATGGTTTCTTCGGCAAAGTATTTTATTTTGATTCTTTTTTATGTCTGTGCGACTTTTTTTACCCATACAAATCGACCCGCTTTAATGCACACATACATTTATTGAACTGTAATAACTTTTTTTTATTATTTTTCATAACCAATCTGAACCTTCAGTTTAATGAGGTTATTTGCCGTTGGATACACTCCTTCTTTGAGGAATTTCCTTATATAACTAAATTGTTTGCCAATTTATCAGATCTTGCGGCCACTTTTCTCAGCCTTCTAATCAAAACTTATTTTTGCAAATTTTTTATTAGTGTGTTCAGATGAAGGTTCATGCTTCTCTTCTTGACCTCCTATATATATATTTGATATTTACAACTTGGTAAATTGTGCCCATTGTGGTACATAGCGTTTAGAAATTTCTCCATTCAGGAATCTTTTTTATATAAATATATTACTTGTCAAATTATTAGATCTTGCGATCATTTTCTTCTCAGTCTTCTGATTGGAACTTGTTTTTGCAAATCTTTTATTAGAGTGTTTGCATGGTGTTTGATCTTTTGATGATGTTTCATGCTTTTTTCCTTGACCTCTTGTACATATTTGATGCTTAGATCTTGGTGAATAGTGTTCATTGTGGTACATGGCTTTGAATTCTTTTATTGAGGAATTTCCTTATATAATTAAATTGTTTGTCAACTTATTAGATCTTGCGGCCACTTTCTTCTCAGACTTCTGGAATGGAAACGTCTTTTTGCACATTTTTTATTAGTGTGTTTGGATGGTATTTGCTCTTTTGATGATGTTTCATGCTTCTTTCCTTATAGTATCTCTACATATAGTATTGACACTCTACCATACGTAGGTTTTAGGACAAATTTAGAGTGTCAACATACAAGTATTTACAGACTTACAGCTGGGTATCTTGAATTCCGTGATTCTTACCTAATTTAAGTTCAAATAATGAGAACTAGTTTTTGCAGATCTTTTATTATTTGGAGTGTGTTTGGATGGTATTTGCACTTTTGATGGTAATGCTTCCTTCTTTGATAACCTCCTGTATATATTTAAATCACGATGAATTGCGTCTTGGAAATAACAATTTGAGCCATAATTTTGTTTAATATTTACAAAACGGTTACATGGTCATCATAAGTGCTTACTGTTGGATTTCGTAGATGGTAAAAAATAAATTAGTTTGTGTAAGTTATACGGTAGTTTGATAAATATTAAATTGTAGACGAAGTGGTCCATAAAAAGTATTCTGCTCAAGATCAGTATTACTATCAAATCGCTGTTTGTCTTTTCACACTAGCAATGGATTTTGGAGTATCCACATTACGACTATTCCAATAACTAGTCTTCCTCTTATTCCTTATCGAAGTTAAAAATAAAGTAAACCATAAGTAAATGTTTAATTGAAGTAGAATTTTCTTAGGTTAACTGGGGGATAACTCAGTGAAAATGCAACGGAAATGCGTTACACCACAAATACTGATTCGTCATGGGCCATCGATGTGATCATCCAAAACGAGCTGATATTATTGGTCGAGATTGTATTGTCACGTGGATGTAGATATCTATACTTGTGATCAACTGTCAACACGACAACAAATGTTATGTCGTCGAAATCTAGATTTAATGAAAATCAAATGCATTATACATCAATAAATAATTATAGTAAAAATACAAATCAGACATATAATAAAGTGCTGATTAAAAAACGTAAATTTTATCTAAACGTAAAAAAGGTAAAATCAATTTTTTCCTCGGCTTTTAAAAATTTTAGATTACGGTACGAGAAGTTTCAGCAATTTGTATTTCTCAATTTTGTTGGAGTAACTTAATCATAAATGTATTCCAAAAACTATCCAAAAGATTGTGTAATTACCGAATTGGCTCGATTTCCTCTATCTATTTGCTCTGGTGTTCAATAATGCTCGCATATATCCTTTAACAATTGTATCTGGAAGGCAAATAAGTAATTCCTGCTGCCTTTCGATTATTTATTCAATATATCTTTATTCTCGTGTTACATGGGTGGGCAACCCCGTTATTGTAACGCTTTACTTTTCGTCTGACGGATTTTCGGCATTATATTCTTCGGGACTTCTATTTGATTTAATCGTGTTTACATATAATTTGTGAGCCAACAGATTTTACCGATCATTTCCCCGTGTAAAGAAAACGATATTGTTAAGGCAAATATTCGGAAACGTTTGCTTTTGTTATTCTTCTCCGTTTGTTGATGTTTTATTTATGTAAGATGAGATGAGAGATGTAAGCTTATTTATGTTCAGTGTTTGAAAGTATTGCTCGATTTGAATTATTTAACTAGTGGTGTATGTAATTGGACATCTAAAATACATTGCTGAAGAATCAGGAAATATTATACACAATAAAGGCACTAATAAATTAGTTATAAAACTAGTGGGGCGCATGGCATCGTGCCTTAAGGCAAATTGCTGGAACTTTCCGAGAAATGAAAATTATCAATAATTGTTTTCAATTAGACTACTTACTTTAAATACATACTGTAAACTTGCAAGTGTTTTTAATTGGGCGACGAGTGTATTTTATGAACAACTTATGTGTATGTTTATAAGAAGTTTGTTAATTTTTTTTTAGTTAGATTTTTTTGATAATTTAGATTTTTTTCATTTTTTTTGGAATTAAAAAAAAGCGTTTTGAGAATTTGGAAATTTTTGAAAATATTCGAAATAAACTCAAATTTTTGTAAAAAATAGTTTTTTTTTCAATTTTGATATTTTTTTAATTTTTTCAAAATTTAGTTTTTTTTAAAATAATGAAAATTTTCGAAAATTGGAATTTTTTTTGAAAATTTTTAAAATTACGAAATTTTCTGGAAAAGTATTTTTTGTACACCGTCTACTCAAGCAAAATGTTCTTTGAATTAATTTAATTTTTAAAAATAAAACAAATATTAATACCATTGGCAACAATAATATTAAAGCACTTAATTGAATTGTGTAAAATGTATTTGTATAAATTTATTATATTTCCACTATCTCAATAGCATCGTATGTATAATTTATAGCAAACGTTGTCCAATTAAAACATTTTGAACTCTTTCTATCTGTCGTTGTGATCTGTAACAGATACATATCTATGGGATCCATACAGATATATATGGTATATATTTCCATCATGCGATCGTTACGAACTGCTAATTATTAATTCAAAAGTCCCACAATAGTAAAATACGGCATAGTTATGGTGATTAATATAACTTGTTTCAATGTTGTTTTCGAAAACTATTTTAACGCGCTTGAATAATTTCGTATCACGTGTTACCACCCCGGTACGAAAAATACATAAAATAAACTGGTGGGGTGTGCCTTAGAGAAAATTGGTGAATTTTTTTGTAAATACTGCTAAAAAAATATAATTTTTATATATAAGTATTTTTACCAGCAATTAGAACTAAGGAAAAGTTCATAAAATAAATAACAAAATATCAGAGAGACCTGAAACGTTAACTCATAAAAAATTCTATTCGATTTTGATAGCAATTACAATAATTTTAGAAAATTTGCGTATTTTTGATTTTAAAAAATTGAAAAGACTTGAATAAATTATTTACTTATTACAGAGTTAGATTACAAAAAAAAGTGCGCGTAAGGTTCACACGCGATTGAAGTAAAACTTTTTTGTTATCACAGGATGGCATATCAATTGTAAATAAATACATCATATAACAATTTTGAATAATATTTATAAGTAATATGGTATCGCTTGTGATGTACACATTTATTAGTGTCAACTATTATACACATTTATATAATAATAAATTATAAATTATATATTTATAATAGCATTAAAAATATGTATAATATTTATAACTAATAATATAATTAAAGTCATACTTCAAATATGAAATGATCGGTTTGTCATTGTAATTAGCAATTAGAACTTGGACCTTCATTAGAGAAATGATGTTATTGCTGAAAATTCTATAATATTTGTTCACACAGTGGATTACGTTATACAACGCCTAAAGAAATATTGTTTTCACAATTTCACTCATCATGTAATTGTGTTCGAAGAACTTTATGTAATTAAAATTAACATACATTCATTGACTGGTTGTATTTTTTAACTTTTTCGCTGGCGATATAATCTCATTCTTTTGGCAGCTATAAAATCTGTCTTGCCTAAAATATTTTCCACTTTTAATAACTTCGAAGATTTATAGATGCTATGAATAATATAGAAATTATTTATAGAATAATGTTTCCTTTATTTTATCATTTTCATTATAATTATTTACGGAAAACAGGGTAAAATATCCTTTTGATTCAGGAATTCTTTATTAAATAAAGATTTGTATAACGATGTAACCTTAAAATGTTTATTTATCTATGCCAATTTCTTTGTTGATATAGGTACGCATACCATAGATAAATAAGCATAAAATGACGTATACAACGTTCATGCCGGTACGCATACAACGACAAATCTCTATTCACACGAAACGACGGCTATTGCATCGAGAGCGAATGACGGGCGTAACGCAATTTCCGTTGCATTCTCACAGTTTTACACCCTAGTCGCGCTCAATAAAGTTTTACTTCAAAATAATATTGATATTTTTCTTTTTTTTTAATATTATATATTAATATTTTGTTCAGTTTGATATTCATATTTAGGTGACAACTTCATATATATAAGGTGTCTCAGAATTTGACTCCAAGCCAAAACAGAGTGATAGTATTGACCTTAACTGTCCTGAAAAAAAATCAGAAACACAATTATCTCAAGTTTAGAAACTATGAGCTTTTTACTAATATTTCAAATTGTTTTGCAAATGATCAGTGTATAGAACAGATGAATTTAAGCTCAAGCTCTATAAGCTCAAAAAAATTTTGGTCGAAATACAAAAAAAAAGTTTACAAAAAAGATGATTATTGATTAGTTTATATAATTTTAGAAAAATAGAGCTAATAAAATGATAAAAATATGAGACTTCTATGAAATAGGGATTTGAGGTAGGAGAGTCAAAGTTTTATGTTACATGTGTTTTTTCAATTATTTCAATTTATCATTACAATTATTTTCATATTGTATTCTTTTTTGATACTGACCTTAATTATTATTTTCCAGATTTGGAGAATTAAATAAAAATTGCATAATGGATATTTAAAGGATTATTTTAACCATCATCAAGAGTCTCAAGATGACAAGCCTCAAATAAAATATCACAA
>NW_020538040.1:17841564-17868254 GCF_003426905.1 Ctenocephalides felis | reverse complement strand
TCAAAATGATATCAGAAAATTGCTTAATGATAAGATTGTTATTTGACAATTGTGCTATTTGGAGGTTAGGTTGTATGTGTGAAAAGCTCGATTGCACAGCAAATACATAGATTTTTGACAGTTTATGTTGGTAGTTCCTAAATACCATTACAGACCCGTAATATAATAATTCTATTATTATGTTACGGGTTACAGTTAATAATTACAATAGTTTATTTTATCCGAGAATTGACCTTTAAATATTGCTGATATGGATAGAACTAAAAGTCAACTGGATATCCAACTTTGAGTTTAAGGATTCCCAATGCTATGATAAGAAGAGTAACTTACTAGACATAGAAATAGATAAGTTTTGTATGATTTTTTTTTTTAGCTTTCTTTTTTTTTGAATGGCTCAGAGTAGGTTTCCTTGTGATGTATACAATTTTAGCTAAAAAAATATTATTAAATGGTCTCTATCATTATCGTTTAATAATCATAATATTTAAAATACTATAAAATATTTAGCAAATAAATAATTTGATTTTCATTTAAATCTCTTGTTACAACTGCCAATAAATTGACAAGGTGTAGGTGATCTATAATGAATGAACAAGATGTAAGTTCCATTTTGACTCAAGCAAAGTTGCATAAATTTCGTTCCTAAATGCGTTATTAATCGATATTCAATAAAAATTGAGGTTTGGTAACTTTTCAAATTTTAATTATCGCGCACTTTGATGATTTTTTTTTGTAATTACTTATAGGCCCAGGTGTAAGTAATATTTTGCTTCAAGGTGAGTTGCATAAACTATCTTACATGCTTTATTAATCGAGCCTTTAATAAAATTTGAAGTTGGCAACTTCTTAAATTGTAATTATCCAAAATTTTGATCATTTTTTATAATTGCATGTACCACTTCTCATTAAACTTAAAAATACAGGATGTACCACTAAATAGGCCTATAGTATTCTAGGATCACTGTGCGTGCCTAATTTTTTGCTTTCAACAATTAATCATTAACAGTTTCTTTTTTACCCATAAGTAATTCTAAACTAACGATTATACCTACAGATATGTTTCGAACAGTTTTGATTTTTTAAAGTCGGTTCAGATTTTTTGTGAATACGTGGACGAAATTTTTTGCACTTTTCTATATATTCTAAGGAAACTGCTCGTCTCGCTAAATATGCCAAAAACTAACCAACGCAAGTCTTTATCGAGCTTCATCAAATAGCTTTTCAGTTTTGGAAAGAGATTTAATCGTTTCTGAGAAAATTACCAGGAAAAGTGAAATTTTGCCTCTCTCTCATACACACATACTTTTCCCTTTGATCCAAATGATTAAGTATGACTTGAAACCAAGAAAGTAGGATTTTCTGGCGGAAAAATTAATTTCTCCTATAGAAATTTGCTAAATAAATAGAGCAGCAACTTGAAAGATTGACAATAAGTTGAAACATAAACTGCACCTTCTGGAAGTCCGAATTACCTCTCTATATTTCCATCAGCTCTCCTCCTACCAAGTTGATCGCGTGAACTCGTACTTTATTAAAATATTTGCATGTTGGAAAATGTTTACAACTTCTAGTTACATCAATCGCGAATGCAATACTCGCATTATATTGTATATTTTTCACATGCGGCGCGGTGCGGTACTTGGGCATAGTCGGCAATCGTTTTTGTTCGACCTGGATCAAGATATGAAAGAGGCCATATGCAGTTTTAATCGTTGCAGACCTAGGCAAATAATCACATTTTAATTTACAAGTTAATTAACATAAAAAATAGAATAATTGCTAGACCTTGAGGGAAAATAACGCGCATTAATTTACCATGGAAATATCTAGTCCGCATAGGATTTTGAAGCACTTTCTGAACCAGTCGACCACCGACCATCGACAATTATTAGTATCTATAACACTTACTTTATTCATGTTGAGATTCATATTTTAAACAATTTTTGAAGTAAAACTTCTTTAGACACGACTAGGGTGTATATCCGTACAAATGCAACGGAAATCCGTTACGCCCGAACTGTTCCTCTCGATGAAAATCATTTCTATACGGGTCGATTGAGATTAGCCGTCTCGTATGTGAATAGAGATCTGTCGTTGTATGCGTACCGGCATCAACGTTGTATGCGTACCGATATCAACAAGGAAATCGGCATAGATAAATAAACATTTTAAGGTTACATCGTAGTACAAATCGTGATTTAATGAAAAATGCCTGAATCAGAAGAATATTTTACCCTGTTCCTTGAAAATAATAAAAGAAATTAAACATTTATGCCGTGTACTAAACGTAAGTTTATCGATTAAAAATTATTTCTATATTATTTGTAGTTTCTATAAATTTTCGAAGTTATTAAAATCGAAAATATTTTTTAGGCAAGACAACTGTTCAAAGAATGAGATTATATTGCCAGCAAAAAAGTAAAAAGCAGAATGTAATGAATGTATGTTAATTTTAATTACATGAAGTTTTTCAAACACAATTACATGATTGAGTGAAGTTACGAAAACAATATTTGTTTAGGCTTTGTTAAACATAATCTACTGTGTGAACGAATATTATAGAATTTACTAATCTGCAATTACTTCATTTCTCTAACGAAGATTCATTTCTAAATGCTAATTACAATGACAAACCGATCATGTTATATTTGAAGTATGACTTAATAACATTATTGTTTTTGAATATTATACATATTTTAAATGCTATTATAAATATATAATTTATAATTTATCATTATATGAATGTGTATAATGGTTGACACTAATAAATGTGTGCATCACGAGTGTTACCATATTAATAATAAACATTATTCAAAATTGTTATATGATGTATTTATTTTTACTTGAATGCCATCTTGAACAGTAGCAAATAAGTTTTACTTCAATCGCGTATGAACCTTATGCGCACTCTTTCTAGGTTCAATATACGCCTAAAGCAGCCTGCTGTCAAGCTGTAGTTACTACTACAATTCTGATGTATACTACTGAGTTTGACATCGTTTTTTTTTGAAAATATATATAGCAATATGTGTCCAAGTAAAAGTAGTATTACTCGGCATTGCTGCATCAGTATTTTAGAAATTGTAAGAATAAGTCTATCAAAGAAAATTAAGACAACCATTTGAGTTGCCATCTATAAATCCACGTCATGTTTTGAACAATAGTAATGGAAATTGATTTTTCTCATAATAATTTTACGGACTAAAAGATAGGAAATTGGTTAAAAAATAATAACGATTTATAATTGATAAATATTAAAGGTCTTGGTTTGATACTTAAATGTTTGCAGTTATATTTAATCGAACAATACTTTAAAAATATTAGTACGAAATAATATAAAAGATAAAAAGTATACACTAACATTTTAAATTTTCTTACCTAAATATTTGCCAATTTGACTTGAATAGTTAAATTGTAGGGTGCTAATTTAACACTTTTCACTCGCAAAATCCGAGATTTATATGAACTTTTAGGCATCCGAGTTGAAAGGCTTAAGTCTACAATATGATTAAATAGGAAAGACTGGGTACGGTTGTGCCACATTTTTATCAGCAATATTTTTACTAATTTCCCAGTTAGCTGAGAAAATTTGAATGATAATTTGAACACTTGTCTAGGTGTAAATACTAAAATACTGTCTTTAAATACGAAGGATTAGTCATAAAGACGGTTGTGACAAGCATGAACATAGTTTATAGGTATAAACAGCAAAGTGGTTTATAACGACTTTTTTGTAAGAAATTACAGTCACAAAGCATTTGAATATAATATAATATGAAAATAACAAGAAATCTGCGAAAAAATTTTTTTCCTTGTATTGCGTTTTACTTTTACTTTCCTTTCCATTGTTTATTGGCTTGTTTTATCTGTTCTTCATCCAAAAAAGGCAATAAATACATGTCACCACTGTACCCACAAAATTTGTCACAACAGTACCCAACGCACACTTTTGAAAACAAATCATAGTTATGACTGAGCTAAATTATCTAATTGTTAGTAAATAACTACTAATGTTTAACTTACAGCAAAATAAAAAAAAAATGATCTATCTGTATACAAGTAACAAATGATATTTAAAAAAAATCGAAAAAAAAAACTACTTTTCACTCTTTAATACACTACTTCATCTTTTGTCTTTGAACCCTATCTAAAATTAGTATAGTTTAGCTTTTATGGCGACTGTCACTATCGTACCCAGTCTGGACATAATACTGTATACATTATTAATGATAATTTGAAACACGTACCAATTTTATTACACATAAATTTTTTTTTTAATTATTTATGCGAAACAAATATTTTTTTAACCGTTCCAATTGGTTGAGTTCCCTAAGCAAAAATGAAAAAAAGGTTAGAGATATTTAAAGATATCAATAATTTTTTTGTTAAGATTTTTTAGAATTCTGAGTTAAATATATTTATTAAAGACAATTACGTACCAAAGAGCATAATAAAACATGTTGATTCATAAAATATATGTATATGGCTATCGCTTGGATTCTATTTTTTATCTTTGCTCATATTTAGATATCCCTAGTGAAGAACTTAATAAAAAGTATCATTTCTTTAATCAGTTTTTTTTTAAAATTGTACGATTATTCACCAATTCAAATGTCACTTTCAAATATTCGAAACAAAAATATATTATTTTCGGAACGCAGTGGCCTTGTTGTGATTCGATCCAAGTAACTGTAAATGCAAACAAAAAACAACCCTAAACATTTTATATAAAAAAATAGAAATGATTTTTAAAATTTAAAATTTATAAAAAAATATTTTTATACTAATTTTTTAAATAAATTTTTGTTACAACTTAATACTTTTATAACATGGAGGACCACAACTCGTTGATTAAAAGCATTTATATTGCACTTAAGCTCCTTCAAAATGAAGAAGGTAAAATGATTCAAAATTAAAATATTTTCATGATATTAAATGAATTTGAACTATTGTTAATTATTATAGGAGCCGAAGTGGAGGATATAATCGAGGTCCTGGTAGCATGTGGACAGGAGTCAGAAAATATCAGAACAGAAGTTGGTATCGAAATCGAAAATGCTGTATACAATGGGTGCCTGGAGTATACTAGTAAGTTTATTTAAATTTTATAATAATATTTGACATTTGTACATAAATATTCTGCACTTTCTTAACTACCTTTCATCTTTCTTATTCGTTTAATATGGTCAAATTATAAAAGTGATTCTTAAATGCTACCAATACTCATTTTATTCAAAAATTTAATATCTAAGTGTAAATAATACTTTGTATTTCATTTAAATACTATTTATCTAGTTTTTGCTAATGCTAATATATTATAATGTCAAATATAAAAACTAAGTAATGTGAAAATTATTAATTTAGAACATTTTATTGTAAATTATCAAAATATTAAGGTCCGCATTTTCATTATGAATCAATATGCCAAGTGTAAGTAAAAGTTTATACTATATTTGAGCAAATCTTATATTGTCTAGTTTTTGCTAGTATTACTAAATTATGTCCGACATCAAAATTAAGTTATTTTAAATAATATATAGAAAATCCTAAAATCAACTTCTGCAAATTATCAGGTAGTGGTCCGTATTTCAACAACGAATTATTAATTATTAAACATATATATTATTGAATATTTTGATGTACAAGTATAAATTACGGTTTATACTAAAGCTTAATAATTTTTATCTAGTTTTTACTACTGTGAATATATATTATAATGTCCGAAATGAATATTGAAAACTCTTTGAGAAAAAGTAAAATATATTCTACAACCATTTATTGCAAATTATCAAGGTATTATTATTAATTCGCATCTCAACTACGAATTATTCTATATGTTCTATAATTATACCCAAGTAACAATTTAAAAAAAAATTAGTAATTTTTTCGAGTTGTTACTAATGTTAATAAATTATGTGCGCAATAAAATTATAAAGCTATTTAAGAAAAAGTAAAAAATTATTCTGAAACCATCCATTGCAAATTATCAAAACACTAAAGTCCGCTTTCAACTTGGAATTATTTAAGTGTAAATAACAATTTGCACTAGATTTTAGTAAACTTTATCTAGTTTTTGTTAAATTGAATAAATTTAAATGTCCAAAATAAAAAAAGATAAATTATTTAAAGAAAAGTAAAAATTGTTTTAAGTCCATTTATTGCAAGTGTTTATGGCACTAAAGTCCTCATTTCAACAACGAATTATTCAATATTTCAATATACAAGTGTGAGTAACAATTTTAACTACATTTTAGTACAAATTATTTGGGTTTTGGAAATGTAAATAAATAAAGAGATCTGAAATTAAAATTTGAAATTTTCTAAAATCATCAATTGCAAATTATAAAGTCTAATTTGCAGTTTCAACTAAGAGTTATTCAAATTTTCATTTTCCAAGTATAAATAACATTTTCAACTAGATTTTAGTAAATTTTATTTAGTTTTTGGAAATATAAGTAAATAATAATGCTCGAAATAAAAATTTGAAGCTATTTGAAAAAAGTAAAAAACGTTTTAACACCATTTATTGCAAATTATAAAGACTACGAGTAAAATCGTTCTAACATCATTTATTGCAAATTTTAAAGGTTAATTTGCAATTTCAACTAAGAATTATTCAAATTTTCGATATCCAAATGCAAATAATAACTTCAACTACTTTTTTGTAAATTTTAATTAGTTTTTACTAATGTGAATTAATTATATAAGTGTGACTGATTACTGATTATTTTAGAAAAAAAATCTAATAATTGCGTTAGATTTTTAAAGGTATTCGAAGAAATGTAAAATGATGTCCAAAATTCACATATTGCTAAACGTATTACCACAAAAAATGTTGAATATTGTTTTATTCAAAAATTAATTATATGGGTTTATTAAACGTACTTGTGAATGTAAGCTCGCTTATATTCACAGGAAAACAAGTTAACAACTGAAATGTTTAGAATGAAAAAAAAAATAAGTTTAAGTTGTTTTAGAAAAGTCCTAAAGTAAATAAATATATTAATAAATAAATTAGTATCATTAAATAAGTGAAAATAGGTACCAGTCCTTGAGATCAATTGGTCTTTATTAGTCTCTTGTGCTCTTAATTTAGCAAAAACTTTATTATTACTTTTCTAAAATTGTGATTTGGTTTAAATATTTGATGATACTAGCAAAAGTACATATTGCAATATATATTTCAGGTGCCAATAGAATAGCCTTTGGAAAAAATTTCCATAACATACAAAAACTGGACTCCAATATGGAAGTTTCCTGCAGAAGAGCCAATAAAAGGAGCCGAAAACCCCGCAGGGTATCAAAAGAAAGTTATCGAAGCCGATCCCGGAGATCTGAAAGGGGCGACAGAAAGAATCAAAGATCTAGAAGACGGGGCTCTATACCGTCAAGTAAAAGACAGAGAAATAATAGTGACACATCCTATTGTAACTTAATCAATAATGACGTAGCCAATAGAGATGTAGCCAATAGAGACGTAGTCAATTGCGACGTAGCCAATTGTCACCCGGTGAACAGTCACCCGGTGAACAGTCACCCAAAGAAATGTCGCCCAGAGAAATGTCGTCCAGAGAAATGTCGTCCAGAGAAATGTCGTCCAGAGAAATGTCGCCCAGAGGAATGTCGCCCAGAGGAATGTCGCCCAGAGAACATTCACCCAGCGGAATGTCGCCCAGAGAACATTCACCCAGCGGAATGTCGCCCAGAGAACATTCACCCAGAGAACAGGCACCCAGAGAACAGTTACCTAGAGAACTGTGACCTAGAGAACTGTGACCTAGAGAACTGTGACCTAGAGAATTTTAAACCAGAAAATTGTGACGCATTGCACTGTGACACATTCAATAGTGATCCCATTCATTATGATACCACCGCATTGCCCACTCCTCCACCGCAAGAGCCAGAATCAAAACCTGAATGATAATGTAAAAAAAGAGAAATTAAAACACTTTAAGACTACAGATCTGATCCGTCAGCGCTTATCTAAGAAGAGAAAAATTGTATGAAGTGCGAAAACATTAAACGTCAGTTAGTCAGCGTAGATCAAGAACACTCTCCATGAACATCATAAATTGCGCGTCATAATTGATAATCTATATTTTGTTATTAATTTTTATATATATAATCGATAATTTAAACAATGTGAAGTACTAATACCATAAAAATCTGCTTATTCAAATTCATGCACTAAAACCTAGATAATACAGTCAAGCACCGTCAAACCAGCATTTTTTTATTCCCATATAAATTAAAATCTGTCTCCAAGAGACATTTAGTAATTATATTGTAGGTAGTAAAAATTAGGGTTTTTACAAAAACCGACATTTCAGAAAACCGGTTTTCGAATTTTAATTTTACTAAAAAACTGGTTTTAACTGGTTTTTGAATTTTATATAGAAAATAAATTTTTGCTCGAATATTCTGTAATTTATCCGCAAATTTAGTATAATTTAGAGCAATATGTGACTGAATTTATTTATTGTTCAATTTTATAAATAGTAAACAAAGTTATTTTAATTTTAATTAGTAGAACTAAAAAATTATAGTTTATCTTGATTAAATAACTTTAAAAATAATTATTTGTTATTCATGCATCATTTGCACATATAACAAAGAAATTAAATTAATTAACAAGTTATGATAGTGAAAAAGGAAAGTTTCGAATAAATAAAAATAATACATAGAAAAAAATTAAAATATTAGATACGTGTTGATACATACTTGTTAATATCAATTTTAGTTTTAAAAACAATTAAGCTAAACTCGGGTATTGCCTGTTCCAAGCAATTTTAATTAATTAATTTTAAACATTCTAATTGTTTTATTTGTTTAACTAGCCGGCCCGAAAGACTTCGTCCTGTCAAAAAAAATTGTAATGTGACGGTGTTTTGTGCCTACCTTTTTTCTATTCTTTGCAAAAAATTATTCTGAACAGAACCCTCACCCTGGTAATAATTCGGTGTGAATTAAAAATAATTAAATAAAAGACTATAAGCATTCAAAAGTAAGTAATTTTAATAATGTAAATCATAATTCAAAAATCAGTTCAATTTTCATTGTAGTGCTTTGTGATAAACGATGTTTTTTGTTTGATTACCTGGCGCATAGACAAACAAATCTGATGGTTTTCCAATACGGGAACAAACAACATACGATTTCCATGTGAGAAACATGGGTTTTCTAAATTAATACACAAACACTTAATGATAACATAAACGCACTGAAAACGCATTGGGATGCATGGTGCGAGAACATCTTCTGCTTTATACTATCCTTTGAATATAGTTGGTCGATATTTCGCAACATTATAATTGCCGATCCAACTTTTAATTGAAAATTGTGAGGTGACAATCCTAGCAAATCCAGCGAGTTTAAAAACTCCGGTGGATCGTCTTGGTTAGTTGCCGAATCAACTGATTCGCCTGTAATTTGTTCTTGAATTTTGAAATTTAATTAATTTACATCAATGTTTTTGGTTGCAAATATAGCTTGATTAATAGAAAGATATTTCTATGTTTATATAAATATATTCAAAATTAGATTATCAAAAACTACACAAAATGTCATGACATAGATCATTGTTTTTTTTTTACAAATTGCGTTGCCTACTCGATTAAAGAAGAAAATGGCTGTTTTTAGGGTTTTCCCGGCAATTATTCGTTTTTTTCTCGCTGTAACAACCATCCTTGGACTTCAAAGAACATTTTAAAAAAAGAATTGGCCAAATTGGTCCAGGCGTTGTTGAGTTATGCGCTTACTAACACATTTTGCGATCCATTTTGATATATAAGATAAAATATGATTTCAAAAAACTGAACACATCTATTGCTGCTGATATAGAAAATACTTTCATACTTGCGACCAAATTATGCTCAATTGTTTCTAAAGCCTGATGCAATAATTCTAAGTTGTTTGTTCTTTTATTTGTGACTTCTACGGTTTAAAACTCTTTTTTTTTAAGTTTGAATAAACGAAGTTACTTCTTCAAAAAGAAGTCACACTGATTTTAATTAATATAAACACTGGTATAAAAATCTAAATTAATATATACAAAACCTTTCTGGGAACCATTGCAGACTGGTAAGATATCAAATGCTATTGAAACGATATAATTTCAAGAATCAAAACGCTTTCCTCTATCTTTTATATTTGGCTATATTTGTCATGTTCCATTTATGCAGTAAGAACCGACTTTTTTCACTAAAAAACCGGTTTTCGAATTCCATAAATTTCGCCAAAAAACCGGTTTTTAAAACCGGTTTTTGAAAACTGACAAGCCCTAGTAAAAATGGATGTTTAAAAGGTTACCCAGTAGTAAGCCTTTTAGTTATGATGTGTAACAATTATGGCAGAACATTTATAAGTGTAGATACTAAAACCTATTGAAGCCAGGAATTTTTGCTAATCATTTTCCATCGGAAACGGCAGTATTTCGGTTCTATATATATATATATATATATATATATATATATATATATATATATATATATATATATATATATATATTAGTAACTATTTTTTAAGCTTGTTCTTCAAATATACATAAAACAATGAATAAGCAGAGTATCCACACCCGCCTACACCTATATTTATTATATTCCGTTTTCAAATAAAATACAATTATATTTTTCTAAACGCAAACTCCGATAAGAATGATTTATTTGTGGTGGAATTAGTTAGTGGTGTTGTTGCATGATCGCCTGTTAAGAAATGGTCTGCTTGATATTCCTTACAGGGCCGAATTAGTGATTTCTAAGAATTCTTTTATGACATTAGCTAAAACACCAGTCCTGTGTATTTTTTAAAGAAAATTAGACATGCATTGCAAGTAAAATAATTAATGGTTGAATATTTGTTTCATCAACTTGCATAAGTCATATGTATTGCCTGATTATTAAAGAAACCATATTTGCAAAAAAAATTGTATAATAGTTCAATGAATCCATATAATATTTTTATCGATATACATACAAGTCTAGAAAACCCTTACCTTTAAATAGCTGATATGATAAAAAATTAAATGCTTGTATAAAATATAAGTTCAAAAAATAATATTCACAAATAGTGGTACAAATTTTTATTTAACGTAACCCCATTTTAAAAAAATACGACTATATCATTATTTATATGAAGAAACAGTTAATATAATGCTAACAAATGATGCTTATATAGTAGTATAAAATATCAATAATAAAATATTCAGACTTTTCCAGAATATTTACTTTTTTATTTACCATAGTCATAATTAATGATGAAAAATATTACTATAATTTGTTAATAAATTGTAAAAAAAAATGTTGGTAAATAGATTGTTTAATAATATGTCTACTAATAATAATGAATATTGTATATTTAATGCATATTGTATATAATGTAAGTTATTGTGCTAATAACATTATGAAAATGCTTACTGTGAAATATTAATATATTAATTGATAGTAAAGAAATGTTGGTAAAAAAATTGTTTTATAATATATAACTACTGAACAAAGTGAAATCAATATTGGTTTATATAAAAAGAATATTGTAAATTATTTTGAAAATCTAAAATAATTATACGTAGATTAGTATAATCAAGCTAAATAAATTGTGTTATGAAATTAGTAAATATTTTGAATGATTTTTCCACTGTTGTTGATATTTGATTTTTTATAAGCTACAGTATTTGGATATTAAAATTATATTGGCAGATTAAATTAATATTATGTAAGAATTTTATTAGAAAATTCATAATTAAAAATTTATAAAAAATTGTTCATAATTAAAAATTAACAATATAACAAAAGTCGTATACATTTGTCTATATTTGTGCAAAATTTTTAATTTCCCATATACAAGTAGTAATCCAGAACAATCCAAAATAAAATGTTTTTGCCTATTTGAACATTTTTTAATATTTTGGCATACTTAAAAAAATAGAAATATGTGACTGTGTGTGTTTTTTATGTACAGCAAAGAAAATGCAAATATGAATCCCAGACTGAGTCTTTTGTTGAGGTATGTCGGACTCAACGCCACCTGAATATTGTATGTGCGTCGACGATGTGGAGAGCACGGAAAAACCAACTTGAATGATTGAAAAAAAACATTCAATTTCTATTAATGGAGAAACGTGCTGATTAGCTTTTGGAAATGGCAGGGCCCAGTAGCTTTCAAGGTGCAATAATGGCAATTCAGTTTTTGCAAAACGGAGCGTCCGATTTGAATGATTCAAAATTTCAATGATTTCACTTATGGTGATGAATAAAGAATTGATTTAATTTTTGGGAAGACATGTCCAGCGGTTTTGGAGACCCAAGTAAACAGTTTAAAAAATGACATTTGGCAGTTGAAATTGATGATTAGACATATACATATTAAATTATTATTATCATTATTTTTATATAACGCATCGAGTCGAAGGTTGTATTCAGTTATTTAATTGAAATTCTGCAATTTGTTCATATCCAGTAAAGATTGGATGAAGTCACATACAGTTATATATAAAAAGGAATGCAAAATATACTTACTAAAATTTCAAGAATAAGAACAATACCTCAACATTTTCAATAGTATAGTTCAACCGACTTGAAGGGGTTTCAAAATGTTTAATAAAATGTCTCAAAAACGTTATATTTTAAAGCTTTTAAAAATTACTGCTCAAGAAGTTTCAGCAATTTGCCAAGACACAATGCCATGCACCACTAGTTAGTAAATACTATTAAGGAATTCATTTCGATCATAACAAATAAATACTTAAATAAACTATCAGATTTTTCCTCCCTTCGGCACTGCTTTCAGAATATAAAATCCGTTAAGAACTATTATTTACAACGTTCGGTCAACGCCGGAGCCGTTCGGTGGTGCAGGGGTTGACTACCCTGTGCCGCCCCAACCCCCTGGGTCGGTATTAAAACTTGGACACTTGGGAATTGACTCGTTAGGTAACTGTATAGGCGTTGTAACTGGTCACGCAAATATATGTGTACCTTCATTAAATATGTGTGTTTGCTTAGAGCTATTTAATTTTATATTGTGCTGTTTATGGAGTCGAATTTATGATAAGATGTAGGCAAACACTATGTTATTAATATATATATATATATATATATATATATATGTATATATATATATATATATATATTAACATTTCCGAATTTACTTGCTCCCAAGGGCTTAAATGGTTCCAAATTGATAAAAAACAATTTTCTGAAAGTTTTAGCTCTTAATATTAACTCCGTATGGAAATAGCGTGGAAAAAATTTTAAAAAATAAAAAAAGAACTTTTAGGTATAACTTAGCGGCAAATGAATTAAATGTGAAAATTGGTGTCATTTTTATTGAAAATTCGACAGCCAAATTGGCATATTTGAAAATTTTTTCATGCTATTTCCGTACAAAACTTTGATTGAATTGCGCTAAAAGATTAGATTTGTTGATTTTAGATTTTTTTAAATAATGGCAGCAACCCCACGAAAAATAGTATTTACAAGATACCATATTCGGGACTCTGTTTTAATGTAAAAAGAGATATCACTAAATCCAGCAGAAATGAATCTTGGCCAGGTCTGGGGTAAATAGCGGAAAAATATTAAAATTTTGAGCCCATATTACCAATGATGAGCCAAATATTGGCAGGAATACGTTTTTAGATGAACCAGACAATATTGGTAAAAAATATGGAAAAATATGTGAAATACATAAAAAAGATTGAATTTTAATTCAATTACAAATGGTTAATTTAAATAGAGAACATTTCTTCGATCTGATTTACACTTCTGATATTATATTTAAACGACTTATACGTGGGTGTGAGTGATATTAGGAGCATTTGATGGACCAACCAAGATACATTTTTTGAATATACTGCTTGATATATGGTTGTATATATGGAGGATCTCAATACAGCACTGCCGACATCAAAATATCACGATAATAAATTCAAATTTATTAAAACATAAATACAAAACGTAAGTTGTTCGTCAGTAAATTTCCATGTATGCTCTTATGTGGTGCACATTAGATCATCAATTGATAATAAGCAGTTGCCTAATAATGTCTAATTCAGCATCCACTTTAAATTATCAATAAACCGTTTAGTAAACGTTTGGAATATATCAAAGCCTTCCATTATCCTCGGCTATCGATAACATCTCGTAGTTCATAGACTGTTCTCGAGTTGGCAAGTGCTTTGATAACCTAACACCTTGCTTGCCTTTTGGAATATCTTAGCATAGAATGTGTTATAGTGTGTATTTGCACGTGTTAAGGAGTTGCAAAGATCGGATATCAAATTGTTCAATCGCTTGAGAAACTCGAAAACCGAGATAGTTTGCTTTCAACTAGCTGATTGCGTCGGCGAATACGAGCTAAATCATGTATAATTCAACTTAGGAATTGAGATAATTCAGAACGGTTTAAGATTATGTGAATTGATTGCATTTTTAAATTGTCCAGAAAATTTAAGAAAACAATGTCATAGAAATTGCCATATTTTTTATTTGACAAAGTGATATTTCTTAATGTCATATTAATTATTTATTACTTACCAGAAACGGAGCAAGAGTTCTACACTGGTTGAAGGCGACTGACAACCTGAAAAGAACAAAAAAGGAGTTAGTCGAAGAAGTACCAAGCATTTGAGAATTGCTTTATATTATGTTTATTTATTTATTTATTAACTTCACAATAAAGAAATTTATGGTTTTGCCAGAAAATCTAACTTCCTCATTATATGTTTCCTTCATTTCAAGTCAATCACTCTACCTTTCGTCGAAGTTTTCTTACAAACGACTACACTAATTCTAAACATTTAAAATGATTTCATGAGACATGATAGGATTAAGAATGCATGTTCTATATTTCAAACGATTTAACCCATCAGTTTTTATCTTTCGTGCATGTATTTAAAATGGTTACTTTCTACCTAAATTACGGTTTTACAATGAAACTTTATTAGAATTTATTTTTAAGTTCATATATCAGCTACCTCAGCCTGAATCCATAAAGTATCTTGGAATTCATCTAGATAGGCGATTTATTTGGAGAACACATATAAAATATAAAATTCAACAAATTAGATTGAAATCCCAAGAGCTTAACTGGCTTATTAGAATAAAGTCTATGGAAAACAAAATTCTTATTTATAAGACAATACTCAAACCGATCTGGACATACGGAGCCGAAATAAGGGGCAGCGCTTAGAAATTTAACATAGCAATGATTCAAAGAATCCAGTCAAAAACACTTAGGACAGTAACAGACTAGGATATTAGGACGATCCCCAAGTTCCATTTGTTCAAGATGTTATTAATAACAGAAAAAACTCTCACGTGATAAAGTTAGAGTTTCACTCGAACGATTTGGTTCCATCTTTGCTCAATGCACCGCATATGAGAAACTTCGACTAGAGAGATTCGAATACTATAAAACTATTTCACATAATTTTTTATGTTGTATATTTGTTTGTATAGATGTATATGTGTATATAATTTCATGTAATGTATGTTTCTTTGTATAATTTTGCTCAATAGCTTATAGAAATTTGTAATTTTTGATTGCTGTTAAAAAATATATATCTAAAAAAAAAATTCATATATTTTCAAAAAGTATTTTAATTTTTGCATGATCTGTGAATTTAAAATTTTAAATTTCATAATATTTCAATTTGCGTATTGATGGTCAGTAATATGCCCAAAGACGTTCTCATGCGTCATTAATGATTTTTTTAAATACAAAGCTGAATTGTGTAATATTCGCAAGATGTAGATATACTTTACATTTGATATTACGAAAATGATATAGACTCGTGCTTTGCATTTTCGAGTCTTGTGATATTCGAAATTTAATTAATTCGCCGTTCATCAGACAGCTCACAAATTCGCATCGTCTTGTACGAAAACGATATATAGAAGGTGTCTTATTGCCTTTCTCCCGGCTTTCATTTCTCTCTTCGACTCTCTCCACCGTCTAATATGTCTGTACTTCGGATTACTTGTAACTTGTAACTGATTTCCCGTGACAGAAGTGATTGGCATTTTCCTACAATTATTTTCGAGCGAAATGAGCATATTGTTAGGAATTGTATGCGATATAATAGATACGATACGCGGGTAATGCATTTCGATGAGTTTGGCTCGAATTTGAGATTTTTAATTAACTTAGAAGACATTGACTTAGAAGTAGCTAAATATATTGCTAAAATATTGGTGTATGGAATCGTGCCTTGAGGCAAGTTGCTAGAACTTTCCGTACTTTTTTTAAACTAAAATTGTTTGAAAACTTAAAAAAAAATATTTTTGCAAATTTTTTTTTTCAAAAATTTTGATTTTTTTTCAAGGCAATTATGCTGCTTGGCTGTTTTAGAGAAATAATATTAAAGTGTGTAAGCGTCGGGTCGGCTAAAACTAATCAGAACGTCTCCCGATCAATAGGAATCGAATGTTTTTGAATCATTCAAAACGGTTGATTCGTGTTTTTTAAATCGTCGACAAAAAATTGAAACCGCACATACATACACACATACATTAATTTTTTCTAAAGTATGCTCAAATGTTCACAAGGCTTTGAAGATATATAAAAACTGTCATTTTCGATTTATGTTGCGATTACTAAAACTTATCCTACGGGAAGTTAATAAGTTTCTGAATTTGAGCACGAATTGTAAGAATTTATCAAATATGGCGACCCAAACTCAAAATATAATTTAGTCTAGTGAACATATACATTTACTCTATATTTGCTCTATACATTACATTACATTACATTTACTCTAGAAGTTTTCAATACAATTTTTCTGTATCATGATATTCATTTCTATAATCGTTACTTATTAATGAAACATTTAAAAACTGTGTGAAACTTAAATAGTAATAACAAAATATGCTAAGAAATTGTGCTTGTTACACGAATTGTTAAACAATTTGTTCATTTATTAAAAAGATAATTAGAAGTTTTGTTTTATTATATTATTTATATTTGTTATATTTTTAATTTTATTCTTTAATTTTAATTTTATTCTGCAAACTCTATATATAATTACATTTAGCAGATAATGCTGACAACAATTAGTTGTTTACAAATAAGTAGATACCCCCAGTGTGAATAAAAATGTAAACTGTAATATTTCGTAATTTTATATTTACTCAAACGCTATATATTGTATCGAATAAAAGCACTAAGTAATCAATTTACTATAATTGTATTAGTAATTATAGTTATATTTACTGTAATTGTAGATTAAATTGATATTTTGTATTAATGCATTCGAATATCTAATTAAATAAGTTATCAAATATGATGTAAATTATTTAATTCAGATTTAATAAGACTCTAAGAGAGCTACATGCAAAATAATAATAAACCAAGATTTATTTGCAATTTAAATTGAAAGTTTAATTTAATATCCATATTTATATCAAGGTACATGATACACTACAATGCTCGATTTAATTCATATTTTGTATCAAATGTATTCGATTATCTAATTCAATAAGTTAACAAATTTGTTGGAAATTATTAAATTCAGTTTCAATAGAACTTTAAGAGAGCTGCGTTTTAGTAAAAATTTTATAGTATTTAATACATATTATTTAAGCTGAAATAGAACTTCATTACACAGTTAGTTACAAAATTTCTAACTTATTTAATTTCTTTCTCATTTAAATTCAACAAAGAAGTACCTACCGAGATCAAATACAAGTTAATAAAAAGTGTACTGTGCAAACTAAAGTAGTTGACAAAGGATTGTATAGTATAGTATAAAGTTCATGTAAAAAAATAAAGTTAGAGAATCTATAAAATGCAAAACATGGTGTGTAATTGGATTTGTGAAATATATAAAATAGGTAAAAACATTTATATAAAAATACGTTGAATAGAATAAATATATAAGAAGGTAAATGGCTAACCAATAACACGTTCAAAATTGTAAAAATATATTTAATCAAAATATTAAAATTTCATAACTTAATATTTAATATATCGTAATGCCTAATTATTTACACATCGTCTGGTAAACAGACAAGTGTATCTGATTGGAAACTTGGTGAAAACTTATTGAAAATTCCTCGTCAGTAAGTAAGTCAGGGCGTTCGTAGAGTTCGAGAGAGAGAGCAAAAGAGAGAGTATGGCGTTTGTTAAAATCTGTGAAGTATCTAATTAGAAACACCGCACGTCATTATCAGACGCTTCTGCGATTTCCTACGCAACGGTAAAACTTTCAGTTAATAAAGGATTACATTGTTACACATTCTTGAAACTAGCTGTAAGTGGAATTCTGTCTTAAGGCAATTAAGGCATCGTGCCTTAAGGCAAATTGCTGGAACTTACCGTACCAAAAATTATTATTTTTTTTTAAAACTAAATTATATATTTAAAAAAAAATACTTCGAAAAAATTAGATTTTTGAGAAACTATAAATTTGACAAAAAATTACTTTTTTTTGAAAAAAAAAATTTTTTTTGAAAACAAAATTTTTTTGAAAAGAAAAATGTTTTCTTCATTTTGACATGTTTTGGAAATTCTAAACTTTTTTTCAAAGCAATCGTATGCTTGAACTGCATATAGACAAAATGTCAAAGCGCCGCGCCGCCGTCTAACGGTAAGCATTGGTACGGAACCCATAGAAATGTAAAAAAAATTATACTTGTTGTTGAAATCTCTATAAAATATCTGATAATTTGATGTGCATATGTCTAATGATCATTTTTAAACCGCCGAATGGCATTTTTTTTTTTACTTTTTTCATTAAATCTCCGAAACCGCTAGACCTGCCTTTCTGAACAGCTCTTCATTTAGTCAATACAAATAAAATGTTTCTTGGATTATTCAAATCGGACGCTCCGTTCTCTTAAAAACTGAGTTACCGTTTTTGGCACTTTTTGCCCCATATCTTCGGAACGGCTAGACCTGCCTTTGCCAAAAACTAATCAGCACGTTTCCTTATAAATACGAATCAAATGTTTTTTGAATTATTCAAATCGGTTGATTCGTGTTCCCGAAATCGTCGACGAAAATTTGTATCCGCACACACATACATACACGCACACACACACACATGCATCCATTTTTTCTAAGGTATGCCAAAATATTCAGAAACCAAAACATTCAGATTTTGACAATAAAAAAATGCAAATTTGAAAAAGGTTACGATCGATAACAAAATAAAAAGAAAGATAGGAACATTAACAGGGGCATTGAAAAGGATCCACTCTTTCGGCAAAAAAAATAAAATACTAATTCTTAAAACGCAAATAATACCTATAATTTTATATGGCATAACAACATGGAGCCAAACAACTAAAGCAAACCTAACTGACATACAGAGAATAATGAATAAAGCCATAAAAATAGCATATAATTTACCACATCTAACACCCACCAAATACTTGCAGAGAGAAACAAATAATCATTCACTAAATAACATAATTGAAATAGAGAAATGCAACTAATACACAAAATGAAATTTAACCGAATTAAAACAAGTGCAACAATAGACACAAATCAAGATATACATGAACACTACACGAGACAACACAACAATTTTCACATTGAACGCAATAGAAAAAAGAATTTGAGAGAAAATGTCATATGGAGTGCTACCAAAATATATAACGAATTGCCAGACTATATTAAGATGACCAATGATAATGAAAATTTTAAAAGAAAAATAAAGAAGTACTATATAGAAATTGAAGACAAAGAAGACTGAAGAGTTATATATATATATATAGATATTATATTAATGAAATAGATATTATAGTCAAATGAAATGTAAATATTATATGAAAACTGTTTTTCATAATCTCTCATACCAGGCACCTCTGTCTGACTGAGATATGAAAATAATGTATATATGTAAATAAATAAAATAAAACTTATGTGAAAAATAAATTTTGCTTCTTAGGGGTGATATAGTAAATAACTTAAATATGATTTCAAAATAACAAATACTAATTTCTAAATTTAAATGAATTATTTTTTTTAATATAACAATACTGACTTTTAGTAGGAATTTTATCATTCGTTTATGTGTTATAAAATATCTTCTATAAAATTCTGTTTAATTTTCTTCAAATTATCTTGCAAAAATTAGCACGCATGCCAAGCTGCTAAAAAGTTAGTTTATTGTTAATTTTCGTAAAATTGAAAATAAAAGTTTGAATTTTGTATTCGGAAATTTTCGCATTCATACCGTATTTGTTTCATATAAGCATACGCGTTGTATACTATATTTTCAGATTCTTGATGAGTAGTTTTTTTTTATTATAAATTAATTGCGAAGATTTAATTTAAACCTATAATTTATGAAAACCTGGGACACTCCGGATAAAAATCTAAATCCGAGACAAATATTGCTTTTAGAAAAACCCGGTACACAAGTGGAAGTCGGGGCCAAACGTATGGTCACCTTTTCGAAATACATCTATATGATCATTTGTTGATCACCATTAAGAGTGAACGGTTCTTCCTCATGCTCGTCATTCAAGTCAATTCTGAAATTTTCAGAATACTTTTTTTTACCTTGCACACATCGATCCTCTCAGTTAAGCAAAAAGGTTACTCCTGCGTTCAATACATCTCTCGCGCCTTTCCGAAACGATAATAACTTTTTATTACCGAAATATTCAAAGGAACAGATCTCGGCCGTTACCTCGTAACCGTTACCGGATATAATTATGTTTGAAATATGCTCATAAATATATAAGCATGTGAAATACATTTGCCAAACTGCAATAGAAGCAATAAAATAAACGAAGCGAAGAGAGGATCCTCCTCAGACAATGTGAGCAAGAGCCCCGATTTAGCAATTCCGCCAGACGGATATAGGAAACGATAAAAATATATGCGCGTAATGGAATTTAGATCTTCAGAATTAAAAAATGAGAACGGCTCAGTGCGAAAATCTCGACATGTTTTGCATAAAGTATAAAATGTATAGGGAAAATCGCGAACGATTGTGCCAGAGTACGGTAGTGACAGCCGTTATAAAAGAGTGAAAGTATGTTTCATGTTAAACAAGTTTCCATTATTTCATTGCTTCTTTGAATTTCATCTTTCATTGAATTCTTTTAATAATAACTGTTAATGATTATGTTTGTTATTTTACTGTAATTTGAAAATTAGTAGTTATTTACCAGCAATTAGGTTTTGCTTAGGCGTCTTAGTTCAGTCATAATGATGATTTGTTTGCAAAAGTGTGCGTTGAGTACGATTGTGACAAATTTTGTCACAAATAAGATAAACTAAACATATAAAAAAATCTAACTTAACTAAGACAAAATACAAAAGAGAATTTTTTTAACATCCCGTAGGGCAAGTTATAGTAATCGCAAAAAAATCGAAAATGAAAATTTTTGCATTTCTCGAGGTTTCAAAGGTTTCTGAATATTTTGGCATACCTTAGAAAAAATGGATGTATGTGTGTGTGGTGTGTGTGTGTGTATGTATGTATGTATGTGTTGTATGTATGTGCGGATACAATTTTCGTCGACGATTTCGGAACACCGATCAACCGATTTTGAATAATTCAAAAAACATTCGATTCGTATTGATAAGGAGACGTGCTGATTATTTTGGTGAAGACAGGTCTAGTTGTTCCGAAGATACGGGCCAAAAAGTGCCAAAAACGGTAACTCAGTTTTTAAGAGAACGGAGCGTCCGATTTTAATAATTCAAAAAGCATTTTACTTGTATTGACAAGGTGAAGAACCGATCAAATTTTCATAAAGGCAGGTCTAGCGGTTTCGGAGATCTAATGAAAAAAGTAAAAAAACATGTCACTTGGCGGTCAAAAATGATCATTAGACATATGCACATCAAATTATCCGATATTTCATAGAGATTTTAATAATAAGTATAAATTTGGTTTACATTCCTATGGGTTCCGTACCAATGTTTACGCGTTAGACGGCGACGCGGCCCTTACGCGCTTTGATATTTCGTCTTTATGCAGTTAAAGCAGTACGATTGCTTTGAAAAAAGGTTAGATCTTCCAAAATATGTCAAAATAAAGGAAAAAATTTTTTTTTCAAAAAAAAAAATGAAAAAAAAAATTTTTAATTTTTTTTTTCAAAAAAAAGTAATTTTTTGTCCAATGTATAGTTTCTCAAACATCTTATTTTTTCGAAGTAAAATTTTTTCAAAAATATTAATTGTTTTTAAAAAAATAATAATTTTTGGTACGGGAAGTTCCAGCAATTTGCCTCAAGGCACGATGCCTTAATTGCCTTAAGACAGAATTCCACTTACAGCTAATTTGTTGTTTTTATTTTAATTCAGCAATTGTTTTGACTTTTCTTATTATATGAATCTTGAATGAATAGCAACCCAGTAGTTGTCAATCAGGTTATGACTAATTATCTATACTCGAAGTATTTGCTGACATTTTCATTATATATATATATATATATATATATATATGTATCTATAACCTCAAGTAGAAATTTGACATCAAAGTTGTCTGAGGTCAGGCTCGGCGGTAGCGGGAATCGAACCAGCAAACCCGGGACTAGTTGGTGCTAGCTCACATCAAAAGAGAAATGAAAAGGAAAATATAATATGAAAAAACTAATAACTTTATTTACATCATCCACAAAGATACAGGCATACCATTTAACAATTACAAAGGTAGAGTAGACGTCCATCCTAACCAAATAGCAAGTCATGTATACCTGTAAGGCCAGCCGACCAGGCTTAAAAGAATAACACCTGGATACCTAATATAGTATAATTAACTATAATACTTTCATTTTACTATTTTTTGTTTTTTAGATTTTTTTTATTATTATATTTTAATTAGTTCTAGAAGATACACCACTGGGAGTATCTACCAATTTGCAATCAACTTTATTATACCATATATTAGTCAGCATTCTCTGTTTAATGTAATAATACATACACATTGCAAAATAAAATTGAATAAAAATGGTTTTAAAAAAATTGTTACGTTATATATTGTTATATTTTATTTGTAAGAGTTGTGTTTTGTTACATATTATTGTTATAACGACATTAAAAGTCGTTATAAATTATTTTGGTATTTTTACCTATTATATTTAACCTATTTATATGCGTCTGACACACGCCCTTTTCTTGTATGATTGAATTTCATGACTAATTCATAGTATTTCACTAATTTCACGTAACTGATAAATGAACCAAATTATTGCTGATAAAAAAAGTTGCACAATCGTACCTAGTCTCCCTTATCTTTATAAATATTATGAAAACAAGAATGTTAAGTGATATTTACTTATATCCATATGAATTACATTTTGTCAATCTCGTGAAGGTAGTAAAAAAATTTAAAAAATTCCGAATCGGTGTTGACCGTGTGCAAAAGAAGTAAGTTGCCTTCGCATACATCAACAACTTTGCTACTTCTTACAATAGTCCAATGTATTTTTAGACACAACTATTACCTTCTTGTTAGACAAGAAAATTAATGGTTTGTTAAAAGTTTGCTAAATCTAATATATCTAATTCCCAAAAATTTCCATAGTAAATATTGCCTCGAGCATTTTTGTGTAATAGAAATCAAGAATAAAGGGTTGAAATGAAAAGGAAAAGCTAATTACCAGTTAATTAATAAATTTATTTGCAGTGACATTTAGATTTAGATAGCGTCGCGATAGATATGAAAATTACACAAATTCCGCATTAACAAATTAAAGTAAACACAAACGGCAATAAAACATTTCAGCAGATTCGGCTGCGGGACTTACGTTACGCCCAGGTAGGAAGGTTGGCGCACACAAACATGGTCGCGGCATTAAAATAATAAATAATAATTACGATCATAATTATTAGACGAAAATTAAAGCCCTTTAATGTGTTTTTCGCCTAATGTAATGTACACTCTCTCATGTTCCATAACTCAACGCGAATTTAGATTACGTGAGCAGATAGAGGAGCCCAGAAGTCGACGAAAAGTCGACTACTTCTCTTCTGCGCCTTACTACCCTACATGTTGCATTGCTCTGATACTAGGGATGGAATAAATTATTAAACATTTTAAAACGACCCTTACATTTTTAACTGGATCTAAATGAAATGGACAAATTCTTATGTCCGTAGACATTAAGAGTACTGGTCTGAGATAAGTCTTGTTGTTGGTATAGTATCTTCGTCATTAGATGAAAAAAAAAAAAAATTCATATAAACTGCATAATTATTCTAAAATATATATGAGATTAACTAGTGGGTGTATGGCATCGTGCCTTAAGGCATATTGCTTGGCAGCTACCCATCAACCTCGCATAACTCAGAAACTATTGAATGTTCCAACTTTAAATTTTGGTCACAATCTTGGTAAAGTATAGTAACAATGTGTGTCAAGTTTCATCAAAATCGAATTTTTGAGAACAAACGATGTGTTTAAATATTACCATTGCTTATCTTAAAAACTATTGAATGTTTCAACTCTAAATTTCTGCCAAATATTTAGTAAAGTGTAGTAACAATGTATTTCAAGTTTAATCAAAATCGAATTATGCACTTTTGAAAACGTACGATCTGTTTCAATACCAATTACCAATATATATATATTATTATAATTATATATATTATATATATATATATATATATATATATATATATATATGCCCGGAAGACTAGATGGAAATCCGCGACTATTCCAGCGAAACTTGTACGTGTGATCACTTTAATATAGGGGGTCCATATCAAAACAATAAACATTGCACAAACAAGTTTGAGAACCTATGCTTTAAAATGTCACATTTCCAACGAGCATAAATTTAAATTCGTTTGATCAGTACAGCCATCAACTGAAAAAATAATAGATTTCTTTTTCTCAAACAAATGTTATACAATTTATTAAGACACGATAAGATACAAATTATAAAGATAAAAAAAACATCGTAAATTATTTTTTAACTGTGTCAACTCTAAGTATATTCACTACAAACTGTGAAATTCGGCTTTTTGGTATCTTTTGGCGTCAAGAGAAATTTAAATAAATAGAGCATCGCGTTTTAGCATTTATTATTATTAAAGACAATTATGAGGGAGAGTCATCGGCGGGGAAAATGCCTAGGTGGTATCTGACATATATATATACACCGATGTAAATATATATATATATATATATATATATATATACATATATTATATATATATATATATATATATATATATATATAAGAGATATTCTCTTAAGTATTCATTGAGTAAGCAAATGCGTGGAGTATTAACGCTGTGGATACTCATTACTAGGAGAGAAACTAAAGGGGTGATTTTCAACATTTGTTATTATATTGACCGAGGGTGAGAGTTGAAAACTTTCACTGACATGGACGTAGATAGATATAATATTATTCTATTTTATTCACTATATTCAAACCAATTTGGACGTACGGCGATTTTTCTTTGGGGTTGCGCTCGTCAAACCAACATAAAATTTTTGCAAAGGTCACAAAATAATATTCTTAAAAAAATACTAGAAGAGCTGTCCCAAATTGGCTGATTCACCAGGACTTCAATATGTTCACGGTAACAGAAAAAAGCAGAAGACATGCATCTAAGTACAAAACTAAAATTGAATATCATTCAAACCAACTTGCAAAAGACATGCTTTCTTCAAACACAGTCAGAAAATTCGAAAGAACAAACCCTTCAGATTCAGTAAATTAACATGTAATGTATACATATTACTACCTATCTTATTAAAAACTACTAGTGAGTATTATTTTATATGTACATATTGTCACCAAATTACTGAATGTCTTATCAGGCAGATTGTTTATATATAGATTTTATATATGGGTAATATACATCCGCCATAAAAACTGCAGCCACTTCTAATTTTAATGAACGGATATAATATGAAAGTCGTGAAAGTCGCGATACAGCAGACATTTGTATAAATAAATAGAAAATGTCATGTTTTGGCAATTCTTAAGACTTCAGAAAAGTTAAATTTATAAATCAGTATCAATTGTCTCATAAATATCTCATAAATTGATCAAGATATTTAGTAAAAATTAGATAGCTAATACACTAGCAGAGTAAAAAAATGTATAAATCAATAAAAATTATCTTCATTCCATTTTGTTTTGGCAATGACCAAGATATTCCGCATCCAATTCATAAGTCAATAGTAATAGTAAAATCTTAAACCATTTTCAATTAATTACATAATGCTGCCACAAAATATCCCACCTACTCCAATGAATTTATTTTGTGTAGCCTATAGCACACTTGGGCCAAAAACAGTCGTCTTGGGACAACCACATTGATGAGTATAGTGCCACCGGAACAAACATAAAGCTGAAAGGAAGGAATTCCGCGCCTACGAACCAGCAGTTTATAATCCTAAAATTTAACACTGATGGCAAAATATTTATTTAGAAACATTTAAGAGAATAATATTGATATATTATTGATACATTTTTTTTTAGATTTGGGGCACTTGAAAATTTTTATTTAACAAATCTACTTCAACTTTCTCCCTTTAGACCCTATCTCAAAATTAGTATAGTTTAGGTGTTATGACGACTGCCACTACCATAACGTGGCAGATCTGTACCCAGTCTTTCCTATCTGTCATATCCGATATTGCCAATATTGCGCCCACATAAAAACCAATATTAAGCCACGATTTATTTTTACTTTGACGACCTATAATGGAATCAAATTATTGATTAGTTGAGTCCTTTTTTTGTTGAATCTGTGCTTATAAGACGGTTAAA
>NW_020538040.1:17713784-17840564 GCF_003426905.1 Ctenocephalides felis | reverse complement strand
ATTATCTTCATTTGAAGATATACAAAGAAAATTAAAACAGTAAAACATTATACATAAATAAGGTGGTAATATACGATAGAATAATAAAAATTATAAATAATAATTATAATATGATATGTAACAAAGGGTTTTGACAAACTTTGACATTAATCATGTAAGACTTTTAAGGGAAGGGGTGTTTGAAAAAGAAATGAGATATATTATATCACGTGTATTTATTTTTTACCTAAATTCTCAAAAAAAAAAAAAAAAAAATCTTACGATTTTTACGTAAATTTAAAAATTTGTTCGGAAAATTTTACGTAACTAAAAATACACGTGATGTTTGGTGGGGAAGTGGGGGTAATTTTAAATATCACGAAGTATCGCCAAGGGGAGGGGGGTCCAAAAAAGTGCAAAGTTGCAAAGTGGTTCAGTTCATGGGCTGAAAAAACTTTTGAAATTATTATAGTTCATCAAAGAAAAAAAATTTTTTTTTTCAAATTTGGAATAATAGGATAATAGGATGCGTCATAATTTATGAAAAATGCCAAATTATCAAATGTTGCTAAATTTCAATTCTTATTGATGTATGGGGATGTATGGGGCAATGGGGAAGTCGATATAAAGGTGTTACAAATTTTAATCGTTTTTTTTTGAATAATTAAAATTTCGAAATCTTGTACGAAATATAGTTTCCGCACATACATACACAAACACACACTCGCACACATACAAACAACTTTTTTTTTAAAGTAGGTATGCCAAAATGATCAGGAACCATTGAAACGTAAACTACTATAACTAACCCTACCGAAAGTAAAAAAGTAGACATTTTCAATAATTAAAAAAAATCAATATTAAAAAAAACAATTATGAAATGGCTTAATTATGAAAAATTCATCAAATATGGAATATTAGACAGTGTCATAATTTTTAAGTTTTCAATTCTCATTATTGGATTAGGTCCAATATTTACACATATCGGAAAAGATCTAAAACTTTCCTAAGGACAAAATGTCACTTACAGCCACTATCGATTTTTCTTTGTAAGTACGTTGTGTTTATAATTAAGCGCATAAATAAATTTTAATTTCTATTCACAAATAATATTTGGGCAATCCATTAATTATCTTCTTCTCAATTTCAGCGAATAACAATATAGGTTGTGTAATTCAGCCATATCTCATTGTCAGTCAGCGATTCAGCTCACATATAAATTCTGTCCCGAGCAAGGCGAAACTCGCGTATCTGGATAAAGTTCATCAAAGACAGAGAAAACTGCATTAAAATGTTCCATGAGATTTCGGTTGCGCACTCACTGTTCATGTTCATGGTAAAAACAAACAAATATCAGTTGAATTCAAAGTACAAAAGATAATACACAACAATACGCCCGCATTACGACGATATCCCGACGACGAGAGATGTACTTTAAAATTGGAAGGTGGAATATTGTGCAGTGTGCTCCTTATTAGCGAGATACAGGCAGGTTAGTAAAATACATAACATACATACATACATACATGCACACTAGGGCAGGTCGATTTAAAAGTCGCTTAGGCACATGTGATTTTCGGATACTAGGGATCGAAATAAGATACTTTGCGGAAGAAACCATACCTCTAAAATGAATTCTGGTGTCCCTTGTATAGACCCAAAGATAAGGGTTGAATTTTGAAAAATTCTGTTTTGGCCCATTTAGGGTAACCCAATTGCGTCCAAAAATATGGCCGACTCGCAATAGCTTCTAAAGGCCAACCCACTCACGCCCATCGTTCAACCCCTGAGACTTCTTCTTAGAGGTCTCCCATACAAATATTGCAATCGTTATCGTTTTTGGTATTTTACTCAGAAAATTTTTTCTTTCAAATCATTTTTTTTGGATATTAATTTATACCCTCACACAAAAAACTGTTTCGCAAAAAAAAATTAAATTTTAAATTAGAGAGGCGTGCAAAATTTTCCAGATTTGACCCCGAAAAATACTTCAAGCAATAATTTAAAGTTTTACATAGTTTTATTTACATATATTATGATCAAATAAACTAATTTTTGTCATGGTGAAGTACCAAAAATGATGCAATTTTTGTATGAGGACATAAATCCTTAGGCATGGGTAGATCGGCTTTCCAAAGTTAGTAGGGGTCGGTCATACATTTGGACACTATTGGGGAGCTCTAAATGAGACAAAATAGAATTTTTCAAAATTTGACCCAATCTTTGGGTTAAATGCACGGGACACCAGAATTCATTCTAGAGATATGGTTTCTTCGGCAAAGTATTTTATTTTGATTCTTTTTTATGTCTGTGCGACTTTTTTTACCCATACAAATCGACCCGCTTTAATGCACACATACATTTATTGAACTGTAATAACTTTTTTTTATTATTTTTCATAACCAATCTGAACCTTCAGTTTAATGAGGTTATTTGCCGTTGGATACACTCCTTCTTTGAGGAATTTCCTTATATAACTAAATTGTTTGCCAATTTATCAGATCTTGCGGCCACTTTTCTCAGCCTTCTAATCAAAACTTATTTTTGCAAATTTTTTATTAGTGTGTTCAGATGAAGGTTCATGCTTCTCTTCTTGACCTCCTATATATATATTTGATATTTACAACTTGGTAAATTGTGCCCATTGTGGTACATAGCGTTTAGAAATTTCTCCATTCAGGAATCTTTTTTATATAAATATATTACTTGTCAAATTATTAGATCTTGCGATCATTTTCTTCTCAGTCTTCTGATTGGAACTTGTTTTTGCAAATCTTTTATTAGAGTGTTTGCATGGTGTTTGATCTTTTGATGATGTTTCATGCTTTTTTCCTTGACCTCTTGTACATATTTGATGCTTAGATCTTGGTGAATAGTGTTCATTGTGGTACATGGCTTTGAATTCTTTTATTGAGGAATTTCCTTATATAATTAAATTGTTTGTCAACTTATTAGATCTTGCGGCCACTTTCTTCTCAGACTTCTGGAATGGAAACGTCTTTTTGCACATTTTTTATTAGTGTGTTTGGATGGTATTTGCTCTTTTGATGATGTTTCATGCTTCTTTCCTTATAGTATCTCTACATATAGTATTGACACTCTACCATACGTAGGTTTTAGGACAAATTTAGAGTGTCAACATACAAGTATTTACAGACTTACAGCTGGGTATCTTGAATTCCGTGATTCTTACCTAATTTAAGTTCAAATAATGAGAACTAGTTTTTGCAGATCTTTTATTATTTGGAGTGTGTTTGGATGGTATTTGCACTTTTGATGGTAATGCTTCCTTCTTTGATAACCTCCTGTATATATTTAAATCACGATGAATTGCGTCTTGGAAATAACAATTTGAGCCATAATTTTGTTTAATATTTACAAAACGGTTACATGGTCATCATAAGTGCTTACTGTTGGATTTCGTAGATGGTAAAAAATAAATTAGTTTGTGTAAGTTATACGGTAGTTTGATAAATATTAAATTGTAGACGAAGTGGTCCATAAAAAGTATTCTGCTCAAGATCAGTATTACTATCAAATCGCTGTTTGTCTTTTCACACTAGCAATGGATTTTGGAGTATCCACATTACGACTATTCCAATAACTAGTCTTCCTCTTATTCCTTATCGAAGTTAAAAATAAAGTAAACCATAAGTAAATGTTTAATTGAAGTAGAATTTTCTTAGGTTAACTGGGGGATAACTCAGTGAAAATGCAACGGAAATGCGTTACACCACAAATACTGATTCGTCATGGGCCATCGATGTGATCATCCAAAACGAGCTGATATTATTGGTCGAGATTGTATTGTCACGTGGATGTAGATATCTATACTTGTGATCAACTGTCAACACGACAACAAATGTTATGTCGTCGAAATCTAGATTTAATGAAAATCAAATGCATTATACATCAATAAATAATTATAGTAAAAATACAAATCAGACATATAATAAAGTGCTGATTAAAAAACGTAAATTTTATCTAAACGTAAAAAAGGTAAAATCAATTTTTTCCTCGGCTTTTAAAAATTTTAGATTACGGTACGAGAAGTTTCAGCAATTTGTATTTCTCAATTTTGTTGGAGTAACTTAATCATAAATGTATTCCAAAAACTATCCAAAAGATTGTGTAATTACCGAATTGGCTCGATTTCCTCTATCTATTTGCTCTGGTGTTCAATAATGCTCGCATATATCCTTTAACAATTGTATCTGGAAGGCAAATAAGTAATTCCTGCTGCCTTTCGATTATTTATTCAATATATCTTTATTCTCGTGTTACATGGGTGGGCAACCCCGTTATTGTAACGCTTTACTTTTCGTCTGACGGATTTTCGGCATTATATTCTTCGGGACTTCTATTTGATTTAATCGTGTTTACATATAATTTGTGAGCCAACAGATTTTACCGATCATTTCCCCGTGTAAAGAAAACGATATTGTTAAGGCAAATATTCGGAAACGTTTGCTTTTGTTATTCTTCTCCGTTTGTTGATGTTTTATTTATGTAAGATGAGATGAGAGATGTAAGCTTATTTATGTTCAGTGTTTGAAAGTATTGCTCGATTTGAATTATTTAACTAGTGGTGTATGTAATTGGACATCTAAAATACATTGCTGAAGAATCAGGAAATATTATACACAATAAAGGCACTAATAAATTAGTTATAAAACTAGTGGGGCGCATGGCATCGTGCCTTAAGGCAAATTGCTGGAACTTTCCGAGAAATGAAAATTATCAATAATTGTTTTCAATTAGACTACTTACTTTAAATACATACTGTAAACTTGCAAGTGTTTTTAATTGGGCGACGAGTGTATTTTATGAACAACTTATGTGTATGTTTATAAGAAGTTTGTTAATTTTTTTTTAGTTAGATTTTTTTGATAATTTAGATTTTTTTCATTTTTTTTGGAATTAAAAAAAAGCGTTTTGAGAATTTGGAAATTTTTGAAAATATTCGAAATAAACTCAAATTTTTGTAAAAAATAGTTTTTTTTTCAATTTTGATATTTTTTTAATTTTTTCAAAATTTAGTTTTTTTTTAAAATAATGAAAATTTTCGAAAATTGGAATTTTTTTTGAAAATTTTTAAAATTACGAAATTTTCTGGAAAAGTATTTTTTGTACACCGTCTACTCAAGCAAAATGTTCTTTGAATTAATTTAATTTTTAAAAATAAAACAAATATTAATACCATTGGCAACAATAATATTAAAGCACTTAATTGAATTGTGTAAAATGTATTTGTATAAATTTATTATATTTCCACTATCTCAATAGCATCGTATGTATAATTTATAGCAAACGTTGTCCAATTAAAACATTTTGAACTCTTTCTATCTGTCGTTGTGATCTGTAACAGATACATATCTATGGGATCCATACAGATATATATGGTATATATTTCCATCATGCGATCGTTACGAACTGCTAATTATTAATTCAAAAGTCCCACAATAGTAAAATACGGCATAGTTATGGTGATTAATATAACTTGTTTCAATGTTGTTTTCGAAAACTATTTTAACGCGCTTGAATAATTTCGTATCACGTGTTACCACCCCGGTACGAAAAATACATAAAATAAACTGGTGGGGTGTGCCTTAGAGAAAATTGGTGAATTTTTTTGTAAATACTGCTAAAAAAATATAATTTTTATATATAAGTATTTTTACCAGCAATTAGAACTAAGGAAAAGTTCATAAAATAAATAACAAAAATATCAGAGAGACCTGAAACGTTAACTCATAAAAAAATTCTATTCGATTTTGATAGCAATTACAATAATTTTAGAAAATTTGCGTATTTTTGATTTTAAAAAATTGAAAAGACTTGAATAAATTATTTACTTATTACAGAGTTAGATTACAAAAAAAAGTGCGCGTAAGGTTCACACGCGATTGAAGTAAAACTTTTTTGTTATCACAGGATGGCATATCAATTGTAAATAAATACATCATATAACAATTTTGAATAATATTTATAAGTAATATGGTATCGCTTGTGATGTACACATTTATTAGTGTCAACTATTATACACATTTATATAATAATAAATTATAAATTATATATTTATAATAGCATTAAAAATATGTATAATATTTATAACTAATAATATAATTAAAGTCATACTTCAAATATGAAATGATCGGTTTGTCATTGTAATTAGCAATTAGAACTTGGACCTTCATTAGAGAAATGATGTTATTGCTGAAAATTCTATAATATTTGTTCACACAGTGGATTACGTTATACAACGCCTAAAGAAATATTGTTTTCACAATTTCACTCATCATGTAATTGTGTTCGAAGAACTTTATGTAATTAAAATTAACATACATTCATTGACTGGTTGTATTTTTTTAACTTTTTCGCTGGCGATATAATCTCATTCTTTTGGCAGCTATAAAATCTGTCTTGCCTAAAATATTTTCCACTTTAATAACTTCGAAGATTTATAGATGCTATGAATAATATAGAAATTATTTATAGAATAATGTTTCCTTTATTTTATCATTTTCATTATAATTATTTACGGAAAACAGGGTAAAATATCCTTTTGATTCAGGAATTCTTTATTAAATAAAGATTTGTATAACGATGTAACCTTAAAATGTTTATTTATCTATGCCAATTTCTTTGTTGATATAGGTACGCATACCATAGATAAATAAGCATAAAATGACGTATACAACGTTCATGCCGGTACGCATACAACGACAAATCTCTATTCACACGAAACGACGGCTATTGCATCGAGAGCGAATGACGGGCGTAACGCAATTTCCGTTGCATTCTCACAGTTTTACACCCTAGTCGCGCTCAATAAAGTTTTACTTCAAAAATAATATTGATATTTTTCTTTTTTTTTTAATATTATATATTAATATTTTGTTCAGTTTGATATTCATATTTAGGTGACAACTTCATATATATAAGGTGTCTCAGAATTTGACTCCAAGCCAAAACAGAGTGATAGTATTGACCTTAACTGTCCTGAAAAAAAATCAGAAACACAATTATCTCAAGTTTAGAAACTATGAGCTTTTTACTAATATTTCAAAATTGTTTTGCAAATGATCAGTGTATAGAACAGATGAATTTAAGCTCAAGCTCTATAAGCTCAAAAAAATTTTGGTCGAAATACAAAAAAAAAGTTTACAAAAAAGATGATTATTGATTAGTTTATATAATTTTAGAAAAATAATAGAGCTAATAAAATGATAATAAAATATGAGACTTCTATGAAATAGGGATTTGAGGTAGGAGAGTCAAAGTTTAATGTTACATGTGTTTTTTCAATTATTTCAATTTATCATTACAATTATTTTCATATTGTATTCTTTTTTTGATACTGACCTTAATTATTATTTTCCAGATTTGGAGAATTAAATAAAAATTGCATAATGGATATTTAAAGGATTATTTTACCATCAGAAGAGTCTCAAGATTTACAAGCCTCAAATAAAATATCACAATATTGTATTAGATAATACTATTGCCAGGTTTAATATTGTTTTAGAGTTGTATTTTACTGTAATTAATTCAATTAAGATAACTTATTTTCTGTGGTTACTAAATTTAATTTTGTATCCGGAATAAAAATACACAATGAAATAAATAGTAAAAAATACAGAAATGAATAAATACTGCATTAATAAATATAAAATAAAGAAAGTGTTAGGGTTGTACAACCCTTGATAAATTCAAAATGATTTTAAAAGTAAAATTAAAGCTCTTTCATAAATTGAAAAAAAACTAAACTAAAATTAAGTCAAAAACATTTATTGAAATGAAAATAAATTTATAAAAAAATTATTCGATTACTAAAACGACTATTACGAAATAGTGGCTTGTGGTGGAAGAGTGAAAATTTAGAGATGTATGTGCCTTTTTGATTTTGTGCCTTTCGATTTATGAATAAATAAAATGAAAGAAATTTGTCGAAAAAGTAAAGAAAAAATTTTAAGAGCGACCAAACCTTACAACTTTAGAATATGAAAAATAGATTTTATCCGATTTTCAGTCATATGAACGTGATTATAAAATTTTATAAAAAATGGTCAAAACGTTTTGAAGAAGTACTGCGACAAACATCATGACACGTCATTTTTTTAAATATAAATAGGTATATAGATATAACTTTAGGAACCGACGGTATTTAGTACGATTTTATATGAAAATTGCCACGTAACATAGCCTTGCCATAACATTCTATTTTACAGTAGAATCGATCCATTACTGCCCAGTTCGTTCCTGTTTATAAATGTATTCAAGGGGTAATTAAACTACATCGGCATATAAAATTCCTTTTATATGTATAAATACGAGTACATTCGTATGTGGCCTGTGCCATTGTGACATCTGATAAGATCCAAGTGTCATGATTAGTATTAATTTATGACATCCGAATAGTAAACGCGATATGACTCATTTTTAGCCACTGTTATGTTAAATTATTTTATCACAATTCTTTAGAAGAAGTCTAATAATAACATGATAAGAGCGAATCCAAAGGCAGGTTCAAGATTTCGTTACACTCTTTGACCATATTATTTAACAATTGCTTAAGATCTGTGTTTACTATATTAGGTACATTCTAACATAGTATTTTGTTTTTCTCAAGAAGACAACCCAGACCAAAGAAGACTAATCATCTTGAATTATTATAAAATAATTTTTAAAACTTTTGAAATCGGTTCTATCAAAACGAAGTTAATTATTTTTTTTTTAAAACGATATACAACGTTTTTTACTGATTTGCAATTAATCCTTAATTTCACTCTTTTCAAGTCTTAAATTTTTAGAATTTTAGTGACATTATTATATGATCTAGTTACGATAATTTTTTTGTTCAAATTTCATATTCAAATATTTTGACGATAATGAAACAAAAAAATATTTTCGGAGCATAGTAGCCTTGCTAGTTTTGATCAAAGTAAGTGCACGGGCAAACAAAAAACTGTAAACAATTTTGCTCAACAAAATTTTTAGTCAAATTTTTATACATTTTTACTTTTTCTACAATTATGTTTTTCTATCCGATTTTTTAATTTTTTTTTAATAAAACTACAATATAAACCCAAAATCAAGATGTCTGATAAAAATTCAACCAACAATAAGATCAATAAAATGCTGTTTGCTTTAGCATTGCTAAACGATTCACAAGGTATAGTGATCTATATTATATATTATATATATTATATATTAAAATATTTTAAGTTATTTTTTTATAATTTAGAAAGAAAATTAAGTATTTTTTAATTGTAGAAAGCGCGATTGATCCGTCCACTATGAAAACGCAAGTTAAGAAGGCCCTGTGTCAAGCAGTCAGCAACGGCTTAGTGGCGTTAACTGGTAAGTGATATGAATATGAATTTTATTTCTAAAATATTTCAGGAATTTTTTTTACATTCCCGATATACTATTAATTTGACGTTTATAGATGAATGACATATTATTTCATAACTCATTTTGTTTTTCTTAAAGCATTTCTCTGATTACACTTTTCTGATTTGTTAACTATTTTTTAACATTTTTGTAATTGGTGCAGAATGCAGTTTTTTTCAATTTTTTTTTATAATATTAAGTACATATTGAAGCTTCAATACACTACTTTCTTTCTTGGCTCTTACTTTGAGAATCTTTTTCTAAAATTTGTTATGATATTAGTTTTATATAATAGATACCATATTCTATCAATGTGATGCAGGACATTTATTAGAATGAATAACAAAAATAAAAAAAATATATTGGTGTACATATTTAACAAAAATATTTACCAACTCGTATTACTAGCTTACTTTCTTTGGTATTATTGATTAATTTATCATAATATTACTCATTTTCCTGAATTATTACGAATAAAGTCATATTTATCATACCTAAAAAAAATGACATATCATTAATAGAAATAACTATTAATTTTCTTCGTCTCTTGTAAATTTTTTTTAACATAATTTGCTTTTTTATTTATTATTTTTTATGATTTATATTTAGCTGGGGTGAAGTTTAGTGGTCCTTTATACCTCATTATATTTCAACCACATGTACGCTATTCTAAAGGTTTTATAAAAAAAACTTGAATATGACTTTAAAATAACAAGTATACATACAAATTATATTCAGTTAACTAAATAACAAAACTCGAAAAAAATGCCAACGAAAGAACATCGTCTATTATAAATATTGATACATAGCCGTTAATCTCCTGGTAGCACCAATTATAGTGATGGCTAGTTGCACATTTCTTGACCTGTGCTTCAAAATAGTATCGTGAAAAAGTTTTATACTTGTTATTAAAAATCTTTCTCCCGCGAATCTTTAATGCCCTAGTATTTAATGTGCTGCTCCATCTTATCATGGAACATTTTTAAAACTAACGTTGTACATATTTCAGACGTTAGCAAGAACATGTACAGCGACGAAGAACAGGCTGCATTAACGCCACACATATTGGCGGCAAGGAGAAGGAGGACCCAGCGCAGTACTAGAAGAAAAGGTAGAAAAAGCCGTGGTCGCAAGTCCCGAAGAGCTTCAAGACGAGGAGCATCAAAAAGAAGAGCTTCCAGACGAGGAGCTTCGAAGCGACGGGCTTCAAGACGAGGAGCTTCGAAGCGACGGGCTTCAAAACGAGCAGTTCCAAAACGAAGGGCCAGATCTGCAAAGAGGAGAGCTACGCGAAGACGAATCTACAAGCGTTTAGGATCTATTCCTTCCAGGAAACCGCGTTACCAATGATTCCCATGAAAAGCGTTACCAAAGATTCCCACGAAAAGCGCAAGAACAAAAAAATGCAACTTCTTCTAAAATAAAAACTTTTTCTTCTTAATAGTAAATCACCTTAACAGAACCTTAAACTCTGCTTTAGCATGCTTAATCTCTTATATTTGACTAATTAAATTTATAAATTCGATTTTATATATGGTAAATTTATATTCCTCTCCGCCAACATACGTACATACCATTAGAACTGATCGGACCCTTTCCAAGCGCACGTGGATTTAAGTATAGTCACATGAAAATTTACAAAGTGACCAGAAGTCTGCTGACTGCGAGACATTACAGGTAAATCAGTGGCGCAATTCATAGATGGATGGACATCTTGTTTTGGCTGCTATAATTTGGATCGCACTGTTCAACGCCATAGTAAAATTTTCTCGGTTGAAAATATCGTATACTACAGCTTACCATCCTAGCGCTAATGACATAGTAGAAAGCTTACCAAGATTTTTAAACCCAGCTATTATGTATCCCAATGAGAAGAATTCTCTGGACGCGTTACTTCTACCTGCTTGGATTGCAATGTTCATAAAAAGAAGACCTGCAAGCTTTCCCAGATGAAATGATATATGGCAAAGATTATCGGCTTCTAAGAGAAATATTCTAAGACAAATAAAGCACAACAAGATGCTTACCAAATGCTCAAAGAACTCAGAGAAACTGTGAAAACGCTGAAATCAACACAAGGCACAGCTGATTATTACAGCGTTATCTATCCGGATGTGTGTTTGTCAAGAGCCCGTCAAGAGCCCGTCAAGAGCCCCGTCTATGTACATGTTGGAACACTAGCTTCCACACTATCAATTGACCCTCGAACAGAAGAATATCAGCTACCTCACCACTAGAGACCTTAAAGATAGAAGGGGTCAAACTGGCTGTTATTGAACGGGTGCTAGGAAGCCTATTCGTCATTTTTCAACTTTACCCACCGACAAATTTTGTCATTTTACGCTAAAGTCCGTTAAACCATAGCTCATAATATATATTTTGCTTATCATTTGCAATCGGAAACGGCTCTTTCTTTTCAAATCTGAATTACATATATTTGTTTGACAGAGCAGGCATATTTCCATATTACATATGCCTAATAATGATTTGTACATGATTTAAGTGTATATTTACATGGTGATGAATGATGATAAAATCGACTATAAGAAAGGGTGAAATGATGAAGATTTCTGTAGAGAGCCAATGTAGTCAGGTGGCGTAAAAAAAGAGCTCGATAGATGATTAATTTTTGTTCGTGTGGTTTTGGTGTTTGTAGAGTACAGTAATGTTTCACTTTGTCTAATAATTATTTACCTATATATAAATTTGGGTTTGAACTGTATGTATTAAAGATATTCGACTATTAAATTCACTATATTATAAAATCAATTTTAGTCTTTATTTTATTATTATTATATGTTGTATATCAAAGTTATTCTTAAAACCAATATATTATATTAGTAAGTTCAAAATAATCATTATCGTAAACTGCACTTTTATAAAAAATGTATTTATTATAATAAAATTGTTGTTATTAAATAATGTAAAATTATATCTAACTAACTCTCGGCCTAATCAGGAAACTACTTAATAGTCAAAATACAAGTAATAAAATATTGCCGTGACAGCAAAAAAATAACAGAGTAGTGAAAAGGGTTTTACATTTCTACATCTGATAAAATCGGTTCATTTCTCTTGATAATATCAAGACTTTTATTAATATTTTTATCGATGTTTACTTAACCTATGTTTCATATCAAAATGTGAACTAAATAAAAATTATCGTAATTTAGTACGCAAATTTTTCGAGACGATCATAATAACTTATTCTTAAATAAATTATTTGTGTCAATCAAGACAAACATTTAACTTAAACTAGTACGTTTAAGTAAATACATAAAAATAATATATTTTGTGTTACATTTTATTTAAATAAACAATTTACAAATGCAAAACTGCAGTCTACCTGTCTACATGTCCAAATATCTACTTCTCTATGTATCTACTTCTCTATCTATCTTTCCACTTCTCTATCTATCTATATACATCTCTATCTGTCAATATACTTCTCTATCTATCTACATCACGATATATGTACCTGTTTATGTCTTTTTGCTATCATAACAATTTAGGGGTCATTTCTGCCGTAAAATAGACCAATGTTATGGCAAGGCTATGTTATGTAGTAGTTTTCATACAAAATAGTACTAAATAATGTACAAAACCATGTGATAGCAGTGCAATTATGCGTTTTAGATAAAAAACCTAACCTGGAAAACGCACAGATGCAAAAAATACGATGTTATTATAACTGTATCTTTTTATGTGGCGTAATAACAAATGAGTGAAGTTTTATTTTATGTGTAAAACGCCAAATGGCACAGCAAATACATGGCAATTTGACAGTATTTAGTACCCTTTTGTATGAGAAGAACTACGTAACATAGACTTGCAATAACATCGGTCTATTTTACTGCAGAATTGGTTCATTAATTTGCATATGAATTAATAATAAAGATTTGTGATGATTATATTGAACACACCAAATGGCATTGTTTTTTATGTTTCATATACACCCCCAAAACCACTGGATCTGCCTTCGCAAAAATGTAATCAATTTTTCATTATACTAATACAAATGAAATGTTTATGGATTCATTCTAAATGGATGCTCTGGTCTCTCAAAAATTGAACTGCTTCTTTTTGCTCTCTAACTCTGAAACGGGTGGTGGATCTGCCCAAAACCCAAAAACTAATCAGTAAGCCAGTAGTTGTTTATCGGTAATTGTGGAAACGTCGACAAAATAATTTATCTGCACATATGTACCTATTTTTATATTCATATTTATAAAATACATACAATTATTAAATTACAGATATTGTATGTAAACTTAATTTGTAACTTATATTAATACATAACTTATATACATAATAATACATAATTCAATATTAAATTGGCATATAACTTGAAAAACCAAAACGCACTGACAAAATTTATTCCAAGCTATACCAAAATGTTCAGAGGGTGTTGAAACTTAGAGATATCCAATATTTTTTTGTTTGTTTTGCGATTACTACAACATATCATGCGAAAAGTTAATATTGAATACATATTAAATATTGATATTAAGGTATCGTTTATTTCTGTTGGATTAAATTCAAATACATCTTTTACCTGTCCCGATTTTTCCAGGTGTATTAATAGTCCATTAGAATCTAGTAGGTACCATATCGTTAATCGGCGATAATGTACACGCGAAGACATATCTTTGACACTATCGCACATTTCGAATCTTTTCTGTGTAAAAAAGCTATTAGATATAAATACAGAACGATAAAAAAGAAATGATCGATCAACGTTGGAGGATAATTGACTTCTAATAAGAACTCATTTGAATACATATCATCCCATTTAGATCGCTTATCGGCGAACGAAATCGGTTGATGGAAAATGCACCTCAATTTGTGTGACATATTTAGATTTTTATTGTAATGATTGTTTTATGTGTTTGAAAGCTGTTTTATGTGTTATAATATAATGGATTTTTTTTATTTGTTTGAACAGCGATCAGAACTAAGTGTCTACTATTAGCTAGCTTTATGTTTACTTGACATTACATTTTTCGATTCCTAAAAATTACTTCATGATACCACAAAACAATTCAATACATATAAACACATCAAGAAAGAATGTTATGATAACTGCATCATCGAAGATTCTGTTATCATAAAATTCTTTCTTGCTTCTTTATTTCTTTATATGCAAAATACGCCTGATAGCACGGCAAATAAATATTCATCTTCATAATTTTCACTGCCAATAAACCGAATTGCAGGGGCAATAGACAGAATTGCCCCATTAATTAATATTTCTTATAAGTCTTTTTGAAAGTCATCAATTGATAATGATCATTCTTATTTCCTACTGAAAACTGGAAACTTGATTTTCTAATGAACTTTTATCATCACAATTTTGTTTTTTACATCTCAATCATTATTAATTAAAGTCGATTTTTACACATATGGGAATATTTATTTAAAATGAACTACATCATAACACATAAGACTTATCAAACAAACAACTATCGTACTATATTCTCAGTAAAATTCTCAGTTTGGAAAATTTGGAAATATTTTAGAAATGTGTTTTTAGTACTATTTTTCTAGAATTTGTTATCTGTCTCTATTTCCCCCATAGGTGAGGTAAAAAGAGACAGCCAGAAGGAAAACAGATCTAATGTCTTAATTTTAAATATAAAGTGATATTATAAAATAAATTTTATGGAAACATTTAATACAAAGATCAGATAATATATAACCTTGATCTAGTATTTCATCAGAGATATTCATCAGCATAGTTGGATTAACTATTAATTTAATTAGTTTATTGTAAAATTGTTTTTTAACTGAATTTACAATTTTATTTATTATTTTAAATTGTTTCCACCTTTTCTTGGGTAAAGTTTCAGTTGGTCCTTTTTACCCGACCCAAGTGTAAGCTTTTATAGGGGTTATATACACAAATCTGTTAAATCTAACTTAAAAATAACAATAGACTTATAAAACAATTAAATAACGTATACTTAAAAATTATATTGTGGTCTCGTACACTAAACAACAGTGCTCACAACCAAAAAACTAACAATGAAAGAAAACTATAGATTTTTAAATAAGGCCGTTTATCTCTTGATATCGACTTTGTAAGCATCAAATTATTGGCTGGTTATATATTTTTGCCCCTCTACTTTCAAATATGTTTGTTAAAAAACTATTACTGAAAACTTTACTTGTTTTTGAGATGTTGCTGGTGAACCTTTTTACCAGCGGACCTTTAAGACCCGCTCTACCCTATAAAATTGCTCATGTCTTCGATTTGCTGATATTTATTTTATTTCAAATTATTAAAAATTTACAATTGTTTATTTTAATAATAAATAGCAAGATATTTTAAAATATTTCTATTCCCTACCGAGTGACCCGGACCCATTCGATATTTCCAGATTTGCCAACGAGAGTTAAATCGCGTGGATAAATAATGCATAAATTTTATTTATTATCCAAATGCGCAAAAATACAAAATATGCATTGTAATATGTACACATTAGATTTTAAAATAACAAAGAAATGGAAAGAAATTCGCAACTATGCACTGTGCATACAAACAAAACATTATTCGCGTTGCACATAAATCACATGCTTTAACTTGGTACACGTCATTGAGCAAACATTTCATTCCAAACTAAGAAGAGAGCTGGGTAAAAAATTAAATATTTATAAATCAATTAAATTCATCAATTTTAGTATTAGCATACGATAATTAGCATATAGGCTTTTTATTGCAGCTTAACTGCACAATAGTAATTTACTAAGATTCATGCGTACTTGTATCAAATTAAAATAGGGCTCACTTTCAGAAAAAAACGCTTTGTTGGTAATTTTTATTTGCAGACATTTGTGTACGCTCTTGGATGTAAATTTATGATTTATTTTCATAAAACAATCGAAAATAATTAAAACTGAATATCGAATTCAAGGTTCCTTACTCAGTTGAATATTCAGATGATTTTCTATTCACATAATCAACATTTAGTGGTCAATTCTCCAACAAAATATAAAAATTGTGTTACGAGGTCTATAATCGTATGAGTTGGCAGTCACAAATCGTCAAAAAGCTATGTGATCTTGCGTTTCAAACATAGAACCTAACCTCCAAAATGCACATATCATAATTAACTTTAGTTAGACTTCACGTATGTGTTATCAAAGTGATATCTGAAAATTGCTCTTATGATAAGATTGTTATTTGACAATAGTGCCTTTTGAAGGTTAGGTTGTATGTGTGAAAGACCTGGTCGTACAGCAAATACATAGATTTTTAACAGTTCACTTTGGTAGTCATGAATACCATTACAGACGCGTAACATAATAATTCTATTTTATTTGAGAATTGACCTTTAAATGTTGCTGATATGGATAGAAATAGAAAGTCAACTGGATATCCAACTTTGAGTTTAAAGATTCCCAATGTTATGATAAGAAGTATTTTACTAGACATATAAATAGATAAGTTTTGTATGAATTGATTTCTTCTTTCTTTTTTTAATGGCTCAGAGTATCATCACAGGTTTCCTTGTGATGCATATAATTTTAGCTGATTTTTTTTTTATTAAAATGGTTTTTATCATTATCGATTATTAATCATAATATTTTAAATACTATAAAATATTTAGCAAATAGCTAATTTGATTTATCATTTAAGTCTCTTGTTATAACTGCCAATAAATTGGCATTGTGCAGATTAAATATAATGAATAATCAAGATGTAAGTTACATTTTGAATCAAGCAAAGTTTCATGAATTTCTTCTTAAAAGCGTTATTAATCGACTTTCAATGAAAATTGAGGTTTGGCAACTCTTAAAATTGTAATTATCACAAACTTTGATGATTTTTTATAATTACATATGGACACCAGATGTAAACAATATTTTGCCTCAAGGTAAGTTACATAAACCTTCCTATATACGTTATTATTCGGCCTTTAATAAAATTTGAAGTTTGGCAACTTTTTAAATTGTAACTATCTCAATCTTTGATCATTTTTTATAAATACATGTACCACGTCTCGTAAAACTAAAATATTACAGGATGTACCACTAAATAGGCCAATAATATTCTAGGATCACTGGGCATGTCTAATTTTTTTCAACAATTAATCATGAACAAACGGTTCAGCCTATTTTTACCAAAAAATAATTCTAAACTAACGATTAAACCTACAGATATGTTTCGAACAGTTCTTGATTTTTTGAAGTCGGTTCAGGATATTTTGCAAAAACGTGGACGAAATTTTTTGGACTTTTCTATGAATTTCAAAGAAACTGCTCGTCTCGCTAAATATGCCAAAAACTAACCAACGCAAGTCCTTATCGAGATTCATCAAATAGCTTTTCAGTTTTGGAAAGAAATTTAATCGTTTCTGAGAAAATTACCAGGAAAAGTCAAATTTTGCCTCTCTCTCTGATACACATATTTTTTCCCAATTTGATCCCAAATGATTAAGTATGACTTGAAACGCCAAGAGAATATGAAATTAAAAGTAAGATTTTCTGACGGAAAAATTAATTTCTCCTACAGAAATTTGCGAAATAAATAGAGCAGCAACTTGAACGGTCGACAATAAGTTGAAAAGTAAACTGCATCTTCTGGAAGTCCGAATTACCTCTCTATATTTCCATCAGCTCTCCTCCTACCAAGTTGATCGCGTGAACTCGTACTTTATTAAAATATTTGCATGTTGGAAAATGTTTACAACTTCTAGTTACATCAATCGCGAATGCAATACTCGCATTATATTGTATATTTTTCACATGCGGCGCGGTGCGGTACTTGGGCATAGTCGGCAATCGTTTTTGTTCGACCTGGATCAAGATATGAAAGAGGCCATATGCAGTTTTAATCGTTGCAGACCTAGGCAAATAATCACATTTTAATTTACAAGTTAATTAACATAAAAAATAGAATAATTGCTAGACCTTGAGGGAAAATAACGCGCATTAATTTACCATGGAAATATCTAGTCCGCATAGGATTTTGAAGCACTTTCTGAACCAGTCGACCACCGACCATCGACAATTATTAGTATCTATAACACTTACTTTATTCATGTTGAGATTCATATTTTAAACAATTTTTGAAGTAAAACTTCTTTAGACACGACTAGGGTGTATATCCGTACAAATGCAACGGAAATCCGTTACGCCCGAACTGTTCCTCTCGATGAAAATCATTTCTATACGGGTCGATTGAGATTAGCCGTCTCGTATGTGAATAGAGATCTGTCGTTGTATGCGTACCGGCATCAACGTTGTATGCGTACCGTTATCGACAAGGAAATCGGCATAGATAAATAACCATTTTAGGGTTACATCGTAGTACAAATCGTGATTTAATGAAAAATGCCTGAATCAGAAGAATATTTTACCCTGTTCCTTGAAAATAATAAAAGAAATTAAACATTTATGCCGTGTACTAAACGTAAGTTTATTGATTAAAAATTATTTCTATATTATTTATAGTTTCTATAAATTTTCGAAGTTATTAAAATCGAAAATATTTTTTAGGCAAGACAACTGTTCTTAAAGAATGAGATTATATTGCCAGCAAAAAAGTAAAAAGCAGAATGTAATGAATGTATGTTAATTTTAATTACATGAAGTTCTTCAAACACAATTACATGATTGAGTGAAGTTGCGAAAACAATATTTGTTTAGGCGTTGTTTAACATAATTCACTGTGTGAACGAATATTTATTAATCAGCAATTACTTAATCTCTCTAATGAAGGTTCATTTCTAAATGCTAATTACAATGACAAACCGATCATGTCATATTTGAAGTATGACTTTAATAACATTATTGTTTTTGAATATTATACATATTTTTAATGCTATTATAAATATATAATTTATAATTTATCATTATATAAATGTGTATAATGGTTGACACTAATAAATGTGTGCATCACGAGTGTTACCTTATTAATAATAAACATTATTCAAAATTGTTATATGATGTATTTATTTTTACTTGAATGCCATCTTGAACAGTAGCAAATAAGTTTTACTTCAATCGCGTATGAACCTTATGCGCACTCTTTTCTAGGTTCAATATACGCCTAAAGCAGCCTGCTGTCAAGCTGTAGTTACTACTACAATTCTGATGTATACTACTGAGTATTGACATCGTTTTTTATTTGAAAATATATATAGCAATATGTGTCCAAGTAAAAGTAGTATTACTCGGCATTGCTGCATCAGTATTTTAGAAATTGTAAGAATAAGTCTATCAAAGAAAATTAAGACAACCATTTGAGTTGCCATCTATAAATCCACGTCATGTTTTGAACAATAGTAATGGAAATTGATTTTTCTCATAATAATTTTACGGACTAAAAGATAGGAAATTGGTTAAAAAATAATAACGATTTATAATTGATAAATATTAAAGGTCTTGGTTTGATACTTAAATGTTTGCAGTTATATTTAATCGAACAATACTTTAAAAATATTAGTACGAAATAATATAAAAGATAAAAAGTATACACTAACATTTTAAATTTTCTTACCTAAATATTTGCCAATTTGACTTGAATAGTTAAATTGTAGGGTGCTAATTTAACACTTTTCACTCGCAAAATCCGAGATTTATATGAACTTTTAGGCATCCGAGTTGAAAGGCTTAAGTCTACAATATGATTAAATAGGAAAGACTGGGTACGGTTGTGCCACATTTTTATCAGCAATATTTTTACTAATTTCCCAGTTAGCTGAGAAAATTTGAATGATAATTTGAACACTTGTCTAGGTGTAAATACTAAAATACTGTCTTTAAATACGAAGGATTAGTCATAAAGACGGTTGTGACAAGCATGAACATAGTTTATAGGTATAAACAGCAAAGTGGTTTATAACGACTTTTTTGTAAGAAATTACAGTCACAAAGCATATGAATATAATATAATATGAAAATAACAAGAAATCTGCGAAAAAATTTTTTTCCTTGTATTGCGTTTTACTTTTACTTTCCTTTCCATTGTTTATTGGCTTGTTTTATCTGTTCTTCATCCAAAAAAGGCAATAAATACATGTCACCACTGTACCCACAAAATTTGTCACAACAGTACCCAACGCACACTTTTGAAAACAAATCATAGTTATGACTGAGCTAAATTATCTAATTGTTAGTAAATAACTACTAATGTTTAACTTACAGCAAAATAAAAAAAAAATGATCTATCTGTATACAAGTAACAAATGATATTTAAAAAAAATCGAACAAAAAAAAAACTACTTTTCACTCTTTAATACACTACTTCATCTTTTTGTCTTTGAACCCTATCTAAAATTAGTATACTTTAGCTTTTATGGCGACTGTCACTATCGTACCCAGTCTGGACATAATACTGTATACATTATTAATGATAATTTGAAACACGTACCAATTTTATTACACATACAATTAATTTTTTTTTTAATTATTTATGCGAAACAAATATTTTTTTAACCGTTCCAATTGGTTGAGTTCCCTAAGCAAAAATGAAAAAAAGATTAGATATATTTAAAGATATTAATAATTGATTTGTTAAGATTTTTTTAGAATTTTGAGTTAAATTTATTTATTAAAGACAATTACGTACCAAAGGGCATAATAACGCATGTTGATTCATAAATATGTATATGACTATCGGATTGGACTATTTGAATTTTTTTATGCTTTCGTTCATATTTAGATATTCCTAGTGAAGAACTTAATAAAAAGTATCATTTCTTTAATCAGTTTTTTTTAAAATTGTACAATTATTCACCAATTCAAATGTCACTTTCAAATATTCGAAACAAAAATATATTATTTTCGGAACGCAGTGGCCTTGTTGTGATTCGATCCAAGTAACTGTAAATGCAAACAAAAAACAACCCTAAACATTTTATATAAAAAAATAGAAATGATTTTTAAAATTTAAAATTTATAAAAAAATATTTTTATACTAATTTTTTTTAAATAAATTTTTGTTACAACTTAATACTTTTATAACATGGAGGACCACAACTCGTTGATTAAAAGCATTTATATTGCACTTGCTCCTTCAAAATGAAGAAGGTAAAATGATTCAAAATTAAAATATTTTCATGATATTAAATGAATTTGAACTATTGTTAATTATTGTAGGAGCCGAAGTGGAGGATATAATCGAGGTCCTGGTAGCATGTGGACAGGAGTCAGAAAATATCAGAACAGAAGTTGGTATCGAAATCGAAAATGCTGTATACAATGGGTGCCTGGAGTATACTAGTAAGTTTATTTAAATTTTATAATAATATTTGACATTTGTACATAAATATTCTGCACTTTCTTAACTACCTTTCATCTTTCTTATTCGTTTAATATGGTCAAATTATAAAAGTGATTCTTAAATGCTACCAATACTCATTTTATTCAAAAATTTAATATCTGGGCCGGCGGTGGCGATATCGGTTAGAGCGTGGACTAGCAGCCACTAGTTCCAGGTTCGCTGGATCGATTCCCGCTACCGCCGTAGCCCGACATCAGGCAGCTTTGATGTCAAATTTCCACTTGGGATTATAGATCACAATATAATTCCAAGTGGAAATCGTCCTTCGTGGACATAGCTGCAACATCCAATCATATGCAACTATTAGACGTAAGAGCTAATATTAAAAATATCCCACACATAAGAGAATGGTTAATCGATGGATTGCCTCTCATGAAATAAAGTAGTATTAAGTCGTGAACCAACAGCTTATAGAACATATATAGGAGTTCTGATTGCTGTTCAAACAATAAATAAATAAAAATAAATAAAATAAAAATTTAATATCTAAGTGTAAATAATACTTTGTATTATTTGTAATAATATTTTGTATTAAATACTATTTATCTAGTTTCTGCTAATGCTAATATATTATAATGTCAAATATAAAAACTAAGTAATGTAAAAATTATTAATTTAGAACATTTTATTGTAAATTATCAAAATATTAAGGTCCGCATTTTCATTATGAATCAATATGCCAAGTGTAAGTAAAAGTTTATACTATATTTGAGCAAATCTTATATTGTCTAGTTTTTGCTAGTATTACTAAATTATGTCCGACATCAAAATTAAGTTATTTTAAATAATATATAGAAAATCCTGAAATCAACTTCTGCAAATTATCAGGTAGTGGTCCGTATTTCAACAACGAATTATTAATTATTAAAAAAACATATATATTATTGAATATTTTGATGTACAAGTATAAATTACGGTTTATACTAAAGCTTAATAATTTTTATCTAGTTTTTACTAATGTGAATATATATTATAATGTCCGAAATGAATATTGAAAACTCTTTGAGAAAAAGTAAAATATATTCTACAACCATTTATTGCAAATTATCAAGGTATTAATTCGCATCTCAACTACGAATTATTCTATATGTTCTATAATTATACCCAAGTAACAATTTAAAAAAAAAATTAGTAATTTTTTCGAGTTTTTACTAATGTTAATAAATTATGTGCGCAATAAAATTATAAAGCTATTTAAGAAAAAGTAAAAAATTATTCTAAAACCATCCATTGCAAATTATCAAAACACTAAAGTCCGCTTTCAACTTGGAATTATTCAAGTGTAAATAACAATTTGCACTAGATTTTAGTAAACTTTATCTAGTTTTTGTTAAATTGAATAAATTTAAATGTCCAAAATAAAAAAAGATAAATTATTTAAAGAAAAGTAAAAATTGTTTTAAGTCCATTTATTGCAAGTGTTTATGGCACTAAAGTCCTCATTTCAACAACGAATTATTCAATATTTCAATATACAAGTGTGAGTAACAATTTTAACTACATTTTAGTACAAATTATTTGGGTTTTGGAAATGTAAATAAATAAAGAGATCTGAAATTAAAATTTGAAATTTTCTAAAACCATCAATTGCAAATTATAAAGTCTAATTTGCAGTTTCAACTAAGAGTTATTCAAATTTTCATTTTCCAAGTATAAATAACATTTTCAACTAGATTTTAGTAAATTTTATTTAGTTTTTGGAAATATAAGTAAATAATAATGCTCGAAATAAAAATTTGAAGCTATTTGAAAAAAGTAAAAAACGTTTTAACACCATTTATTGCAAATTATAAAGACTACGAGTAAAATCGTTCTAACATCATTTATTGCAAATTTTAAAGGTTAATTTGCAATTTCAACTAAGAATTATTCAAATTTTCGATATCCAAATGCAAATAATAACTTCAACTACTTTTTTGTAAATTTTAATTAGTTTTTACTAATGTGAATTAATTATATAAGTGTGACTGATTACTGATTATTTTAGAAAAAAAATCTAATAATTGCGTTAGATTTTTAAAGGTATTCGAAGAAATGTAAAATGATATCCAAAATTCACATATTGCTAAACGTATTACCACAAAAAATGTTGAATATTGTTTTATTCAAAAATTAATTATATGGGTTTATTAAACGTACTTGTGAATGTAAGCTCGCTTATATTCACAGGAAAACAAGTTAACAACTAAAATGTTTAGAATGAAAAAAAAAATAAGTTTAAGTTGTTTTAGAAAAGTCCTAAAGTAAATAAATATATAAATAAATAAATTAGTATCATTTAAATAAGTGAAAATAGGTACCAGTCCTTGAGATCAATTGGTCTTTATTAGTCTCTTGTGCTCTTAATTTAGCAAAAACTTTATTATTACTTTTCTAAAATTGTGATTTGGTTTAAATATTTGATGATACTAGCAAAAGTACATATTGCAATATATATTTCAGGTGCCAATAGAATAGCCTTTGGAAAAAATTTCCATAACATACAAAAACTGGACTCCAATATGGAAGTTTCCTGCAGAAGAGCGAATAAAAGGAGCCGAAAACCCCGCAGGGTATCAAAAGAAAGTTATCGAAGCCGATCCCGGAGATCTGAAAGGGGCGACAGAAAGAATCAAAGATCTAGAAGACGGGGCTCTATACCGTCAAGTAAAAGACAGAGAAATAATAGTGACACATCCTATTGTAACTTAATCAATAATGACGTAGCCAATAGAGATGTAGCCAATAGAGACGTAGTCAATTGCGACGTAGCCAATTGTCACCCGGTGAACAGTCACCCGGTGAACAGTCACCCAAAGAAATGTCGCCCAGAGAAATGTCGTCCAGAGAAATGTCGTCCAGAGAAATGTCGTCCAGAGAAATGTCGCCCAGAGGAATGTCGCCCAGAGGAATGTCGCCCAGAGAACATTCACCCAGCGGAATGTCGCCCAGAGAACATTCACCCAGCGGAATGTCGCCCAGAGAACATTCACCCAGCGGAATGTCGCCCAGAGAACATTCACCCAGAGAACAGGCACCCAGAGAACAGTTACCTAGAGAACTGTGACCTAGAGAACTGTGACCTAGAGAACTGTGACCTAGAGAATTTTAAACCAGAAAATTGTGACGCATTGCACTGTGACACATTCAATAGTGATCCCATTCATTATGATACCACCGCATTGCCCACTCCTCCACCGCAAGAGCCAGAATCAAAACCTGAATGATAATGTAAAAAAAGAGAAATTAAAACACTTTAAGACTACAGATCTGATCCGTCAGCGCTTATCTAAGAAGAGAAAAATTGTATGAAGTGCGAAAACATTAAACGTCAGTTAGTCAGCGTAGATCAAGAACACTCTCCATGAACATCATAAATTGCGCGTCATAATTGATAATCTATATTTTGTTATTAATTTTTATATATATATAATCGATAATTTAAACAATGTGAAGTACTAATACCATAAAAATCTGCTTATTCAAATCCATGCACTAAAACCTAGATAATACAGTCAAGCACCGTCAAACCAGCATTTTTTTTATTCCCATATAAATTACAATCTGTCTCCAAGAGACATTTAGTAATTATATTGTAGGTAGTAAAAATTAGGGTTTTTACAAAAACCGACATTTCAGAAAACCGGTTTTCGAATTTTAATTTTACTAAAAAACTGGTTTTAACTGGTTTTTGAATTTTATATAGAAAATAAATTTTTGCTCGAATATTCTGTAATTTATCCGCAAATTTAGTATAATTTAGAGCAGTATGTGACTGAATTTATTTATTGTTCAATTTTATAAATAGTAAACAAAGTTATTTTAATTTTAATTAGTAGAACTAAAAAATTATAGTTTATCTTGATTAAATAACTTTAAAAATAATTATTCGTTATTCATGCATCATTTGCACATATAACAAAGAAATTAAATTAATTAACAAGTTATGATAGTGAAAAAGGAAAGTTTTCGAAGAAATAAAAAAATATTAGATACATGTTGATACATACTTGTTAATATCAATTTTAGTTTTAAAAACAATTAAGCTAAACTCGGGTATTCTCTGTTCCGAGCAATTTTAATTAATTAATTTTAAACATTCTAATTGTTTTTTTGTTTAATAAAATATGATTTCAAAAAACTGAGCACATCTATTGCTACTGATATAGAAAATACTTTCATACTTGCGACCAAATTATGCTCAATTGTTTCTAAAGCCTGATACAATAATTATAAGTTGTTTGTTCTTTTATTTGTGGCTTCTACGGTTTAAAACTCTTTTTTTTTAAGTTTGAATAAAAGAAGTTACTTCTTCAAAAAGAAGTCATACTGATTTAAATTAATATATACACTGGTATAAAAATCTAAATTAATATATACAAAACCTTTCTGGGAACCATTGCAGACTGATAAGATATCAAATGCTATTGAAACGATATGATTTCAAAAATCAAAACGCTTTCCTCTATCTTTTATATTTGGCTATATTTGTCATTTTCCATTTATGCAGTGAAACCGACATTTTTCACTAAAGTTTTCCACTTTTTAATACCGGTTTTTAAAAACTGACAAACCCTAGTAAAAATGGATGCTTAAAAGGTTACCCAGTAGTAAGCCTTTTAGTTATGATATAGAACAATTATGGCAAAACATTTTTAAGTGTAGATTCTAAAATCTATTGTAAGTCTAAACATACATCAGCATAATGAGCCAGGAATTTTTGCTAATCATTTTCCATCGGAAACGGCAGTATTTCGGTTATATATATATATATATATATATATATATATATATATATATATATATATATATAGTAACTATTTTTTAAGCTTGTTCTTCAAATCTACATAAAACAATGAATAAACAGAGTATCCACACCCGCCTACACCTATATTTATTATATTCCGTTTTCAAATAAAATACAATTATATTTTTCTAAACGCAAACTCCGATAAGAATGATTTATTTGTGGTGGAATTAGTTAGTGGTGTTGTTGCATGATCGCCTGTTAAGAAATGGTCTGCTTGATATTCCTCACAGGGCCGAATTAGAGATTTCTAAGAACCCTTTTATAACATTAAGTTATAACATCAGTAGTGTGTATTTTTTTAAAGAAAATTAGACATGCATCGCAAGTAAATCAATTAATAGTTGAATATTTGTTTCACTAACTTGCATAAGTCATATGTATTGCGTGATTATTAAAGAAACCATATTTGTAAAAAAATTGTATAAAAATTCAATGAATTCATATAATATTTTAAGTCATGTACATACAAGTCCTTAACTTAAAATAGCAGATATGCGTCCGATTTGAATGACTCAAAAAAGATATCACTTGTAGTGATGAATGAAGAATTAACCCCTTCCACTCGGACGACGCTGCTCAGGCGTCAAAATATAAAATTATCTCGCATTTTGCAAGTGGAAAGAGTTAGTTTAATTATCGGGAAGGTCTAGTGGTTTTGGAGACCCAAAGAAAAAGTTAAAAAAAAATGACATTTGGCAGTTAAAAATCACCATTAGACAGATACACATTATATTATCAGATATTTTATAGAAATTTTAAAAACAAGTACAAAGTTTGTACCTAAAATACATTTTTAATAATATGGTTCAATTGTCTTAAAGGGGTTACATAATTTTCTATTTTTTTAATTTTTTTTCAAAATTTTAAAATTTTCAAAAGTCTATATTTTCTTAAATTTTCAAAAAAGTTAAAAAAACTTTAAAGCTGCTAAAATTTTTTAATTACTGTTTGGGAAGTTCCAGCAATTTGCCAAGGTACGATACCATGCACCACTTGTTAGTAAATACTATTTAGGAATTCATTTAGATCATAACAAATAAATACTTAAATAAATTATCAGATTTTTTCTCCCTTCGGCACTGCTTTCAGAATATAAAATCCGTTAAGAACTATTATTTACAACGTTCGGTCAACGCCGGAGCCGTTCGGTGGTGCAGGGGTTGACTACCCTGTGCCGCCCCAACCCCCTGGGTCGGTATTAAAACTTGGACACTTGGGAATTGACTCGTTAGGTAACTGTATAGGCGTTGTAACTAGTCACGCAAATATATGTGTACCTTCATTAAATATGTGTGTTTGCTTAGAGCTATTTAATTTTATATTGTGCTGTTTATGGAGTCGAATTTATGATAATATGTAAGCAAACACTATTTTATTAATATATATATATATATATATATATATATATATATATTATATAGAGTGGTCTTTAATATGAACATTACCGAATTTACTTGCTCCCAAGGGCTTAAATGGTTCCAAATTAATAAGAAACAATTTTCTGAAAGTTGTAGCTCTTAATATTAACTTTTAGATAGTGCGCAATTCAATCAAACTTTGTATGGAAATAGCATGAAAAAAATTGAAAAAAAATTTTAGATATAACTTAGCGACAAATGAATTAAATGTGAAAATTCGTGTCATTTTTATTGAAAATTCGACGGTCTGCAAAATTTTTGAAAATTTTTTCATGCTATTTTTCTACAAAACTTTGATTGAATTGCGCTCTATCTAAAAGATTAGATTTGTTCATTTTAGATGTTTTTAAATAATAATAATGTTGCTGCCAACCCCACGGAAAATAGTATTTAGTCAGTAAATTTCAATGTATGCTCTTATGTGGTGCACATTAGATCATCAATTGATAATAAGCAGTTGCCTAATAATGTCTAATTCAGCATCCACTTTAAATTATCAATAAACCGTTTAGTAAACGTTTGGAATATATCAAAGCCTTCCCATTATCCTCGGCTATCGATAACATCTCGTAGTTCATAGACTGTTCTCGAGTTGGCAAGTGCTTTGATAACCTAACACCTTGCTTGCCTTTTGGAATATCTTAGCATAGAATGTGTTATAGTGTGTATTTGCACGTGTTAAGGAGTTGCAAAGATCGGATATCAAATTGTTCAATCGCTTGAGAAACTCGAAAACCGAGATAGTTTGCTTTCAACTAGCTAGCTGATTGCGTCGGCGAATGCGAGCTAAATCATGTATAATTCAACTTAGGAATTGAGATAATTCGGAACGGTTTAAGATTATGTGAATTGATTGCATTTTTAAATTGTCCAGGAAAATTTAAGAAAACAATGTCCATAGAAATTGCCATATTTTTTATTTGACAAAGTGATATTTCTTAATGTCATATTAATTATTTATTACTTACCAGAAACGGAGCAAGAGTTCTACACTGGTTGAAGGCGACTGACAACCTGAAAAGAACAAAAAAGGAGTTAGTCGAAGAAGTACCAAGCATTTGAGAATTGCTTTATATTATGTTTATTTATTTATTTATTAACTTCACAATAAAGAAATTTATGGTTTTGCCAGAAAATCTAACTTCCTCATTATATGTTTCCTTCATTTCAAGTCAATCACTCTACCTTTCGTCGAAGTTTTCTTACAAACGACTACACTAATTCTAAACATTTAAAAATGATTTCATGAGACATGATAGGATTAAGAATGCATGTTCTATATTTCAAACGATTTAACCCATCAGTTTTTATCGTTCGTGCATGTATTTAAAATGGTTACTTTCTACCTAAATTACGGTTTTACAATGAAACTTTATTAGAATTTATTTTAAGTTCATATATCAGCTACCTCAGCCTGAATCCATAAAGTATCTTGGAATTCATCTAGATAGGCGATTTATTTGGAGAACACATATAAAATATAAAATTCAACAAATTAGATTGAAATCCCAAGAGCTTAACTGGCTTATTAGAATAAAGTCTATGGAAAACAAAATTCTTATTTATAAGACAATACTCAAACCGATCTGGACATACGGAGCCGAAATAAGGGGCAGCGCTTAGAAATCTAACATTGCAATGATTCAAAGAATCCAGTCAAAAACACTTAGGACAGTAACAGACTAGGATATTAGGACGATCTCCAAGTTCCATTTGTTCAAGATGTTATTAATAACAGAAAAAACTCTCACGTGATAAAGTTAGAGTTTCACTCGAACGATTTGGTTACATCTTTGCTCAATGCACCGCATATGAGAAACCTCAACTAGAGAGATTCGAATACTATAAAACTATTTCACATAATTTTTCATGTTGTATATTTGTTTGTATAGATGTATATGTGTATATAATTTCATGTAATGTATGTTTCTTTGTATAATTTTGCTCAATAGCTTATAGAAATTTGTAATTTTTGATTGCTGTTAAAAAATATATATCTAAAAAAAAAATTCATATATTTTCAAAAAGTATTTTAATTTTTGCATGATCTGTGAATTTAAAATTTTAAATTTCATAATATTTCAATTTGCGTATTGATGGTCAGTAATATGCCCAAAGACGTTCTCATGCGTCATTAATGATTTTTTTAAATACAAAGCTGAATTGTGTAATATTCGCAAGATGTAGATATACTTTACATTTGATATTACGAAAATGATATAGACTCGTGCTTTGCATTTTCGAGTCTTGTGATATTCGAAATTTAATTAATTCGCCGTTCATCAGACAGCTCACAAATTCGCATCGTCTTGTACGAAAACGATATATAGAAGGTGTCTTATTGCCTTTCTCCCGGCTTTCATTTCTCTCTTCGACTCTCTCCACCGTCTAATATGTCTGTACTTCGGATTACTTGTAACTTGTAACTGATTTCCCGTGACAGAAGTGATTGGCATTTTCCTACAATTATTTTCGAGCGAAATGAGCATATTGTTAGGAATTGTATGCGATATAATAGATACGATACGCGGGGTAATGCATTTCGATGAGTTTGGCTCGAATTTGAGATTTTTTAATTAACTTAGAAGACATTGACTTAGAAGTAGCTAAATATATTGCTAAAATATTGGTGTATGGAATCGTGCCTTGAGGCAAGTTGCTAGAACTTTCCGTACTTTTTTTAAACTAAAATTGTTTGAAAACTTAAAAAAAAATATTTTTGCAAATTTTTTTTTTCAAAAATTTTGATTTTTTTTCAAGGCAATTATGCTGCTTGGCTGTTTTAGAGGAATAATATTAAAGTGTGTAAGCGTCGGGTCGGCTAAAACTAATCAGAACGTCTCCCGATCAATAGGAATCGAATGTTTTTGAATCATTCAAAACGGTTGATTCGTGTTTTTTAAATCGTCGACAAAAAATTGAAACCGCACATACATACACACATACATTAATTTTTTCTAAAGTATGCTCAAATGTTCACAAGGCTTTGAAGATATATAAAAACTGTCATTTTCGATTTATGTTGCGATTACTAAAACTTATCCTACGGGAAGTTAATAAGTTTCTGAATTTGAGCACGAATTGTAAGAATTTATCAAATATGGCGACCCAAACTCAAAATATAATTTAGTCTAGTGAACATATACATTTACTCTATATTTGCTCTATACATTACATTACATTTACATTTACTCTAGAAGTTTTCAATACAATTTTTCTGTATCATGATATTCATTTCTATAATCGTTACTTATTAATGAAACATTTAAAAACTGTGTGAAACTTAAATAGTAATAACAAAATATGCTAAGAAATTGTGCTTGTTACACGAATTGTTAAACAATTTGTTCATTTATTAAAAAGATAATTAGAAGTTTTGTTTTATTATATTATTTATATTTGTTATATTTTTAATTTTATTCTTTAATTTTAATTTTATTCTGCAAACTCTATATATAATTACATTTAGCAGATAATGCTGACAACAATTAGTTGTTTACAAATAAGTAGATACCCCCAGTGTGAATAAAAATGTAAACTGTAATATTTCGTAATTTTATATTTACTCAAACGCTATATATTGTATCGAATAAAAGCACTAAGTAATCAATTTACTATAATTGTATTAGTAATTATAGTTATATTTACTGTAATTGTAGATTAAATTGATATTTTGTATTAATGCATTCGAATATCTAATTAAATAAGTTATCAAATATGATGTAAATTATTTAATTCAGATTTAATAAGACTCTAAGAGAGCTACATGCAAAATAATAATAAACCAAGATTTATTTGCAATTTAAATTGAAAGTTTAATTTAATATCCATATTTATATCAAGGTACATGATACACTACAATGCTCGATTTAATTCATATTTTGTATCAAATGTATTCGATTATCTAATTCAATAAGTTAACAAATTTGTTGGAAATTATTAAATTCAGTTTCAATAGAACTTTAAGAGAGCTGCGTTTTAGTAAAAATTTTATAGTATTTAATACATATTATTTGAGCTGAAATAGAACTTCATTACACAGTTAGTTACAAAATTTCTAACTTATTTAATTTCTTTCTCATTTAAATTCAACAAAGAAGTACCTACCGAGATCAAATACAAGTTAATAAAAAGTGTACTGTGCAAACTAAAGTAGTTGACAAAGGATTGTATAGTATAGTATAAAGTTCATGTAAAAAAATAAAGTTAGAGAATCTATAAAATGCAAAACATGGTGTGTAATTGGATTTGTGAAATATATAAAATAGGTAAAAACATTTATATAAAAATACGTTGAATAGAATAAATATATAAGAAGGTAAATGGCTAACCAACAACACGTTCAAAATTGTAAAAATATATTTAATCAAAATATTAAAATTTCATAACTTAATATTTAATATATCGTAATGCCTAATTATTTACACATCGTCTGGTAAACAGACAAGTGTATCTGATTGGAAACTTGGTGAAAACTTATTGAAAATTCCTCGTCAGTAAGTAAGTCAGGGCGTTCGTAGAGTTCGAGAGAGAGAGCAAAAGAGAGAGTATGGCGTTTGTTAAAATCTGTGAAGTATCTAATTAGAAACACCGCACGTCATTATCAGACGCTTCTGCGATTTCCTACGCAACGGTAAAACTTTCAGTTAATAAAGGATTACATTGTTACACATTCTTGAAACTAGCTGTAAGTGGAATTCTGTCTTAAGGCAATTAAGGCATCGTGCCTTAAGGCAAATTGCTGGAACTTACCGTACCAAAAATTATTATTTTTTTTTAAAACTAAATTATATATTTAAAAAAAAAATACTTCGAAAAAATTAGATTTTTGAGAAACTATAAATTTGACAAAAAATTACTTTTTTTTGAAAAAAAAATTTTTTTGAAAAGAAAAATGTTTTCTTCATTTTGACATGTTTTGGAAATTCTAAACTTTTTTTCAAAGCAATCGTATGCTTGAACTGCATATAGACAAAATGTCAAAGCGCCGCGCCGCCGTCTAACGGTAAGCATTGGTACGGAACCCATAGAAATGTAAAAAAAATTATACTTGTTGTTGAAATCTCTATAAAATATCTGATAATTTGATGTGCATATGTCTAATGATCATTTTTAACCGCCGAATGGCATTTTTTTTTTACTTTTTTCATTAAATCTCCGAAACCGCTAGACCTGCCTTTCTGAACAGCTCTTCATTTAGTCAATACAAATAAAATGTTTCTTGGATTATTCAAATCGGACGCTCCGTTCTCTTAAAAACTGAGTTACCGTTTTTGGCACTTTTTGCCCCATATCTTCGGAACGGCTAGACCTGCCTTTGCCAAAAACTAATCAGCACGTTTCCTTATAAATACGAATCAAATGTTTTTTGAATTATTCAAATCGGTTGATTCGTGTTCCCGAAATCGTCGACGAAAATTTGTATCCGCACACACATACATACACGCACACACACACACATGCATCCATTTTTTCTAAGGTATGCCAAAATATTCAGAAACCAAAACATTCAGATTTTGACAATAAAAAAATGCAAATTTGAAAAAGGTTACGATCGATAAAACTTATGTGAAAAATAAATTTTGCTTCTTAGGGGTGATATAGTAAATAACTTAAATATGATTTCAAAATAACAAATACTAATTTCTAAATTTAAATGAATTATTTTTTTTAATATAACAATACTGACTTTTAGTAGGAATTTTATCATTCGTTTATGTGATATAAAATATCTTCTATAAAATTCTGTTTAATTTTCTTCAAAATTATCTTGCAAAAATTAGCACGCATGCCAAGCTGCTAAAAAGTTAGTTTATTGTTAATTTTCGTAAAATTGAAAATAAAAGTTTGAAATTTTGTATTCGGAAATTTTCGCATTCATAACGTATTGTTTCATATAAGCATACGCGTTGTATACTATATTTTCAGATTCTTGATGAGTAGTTGTGTTTTTATTATAAATTAATTGCGAAGATTTAATTTAAACCTATAATTTATGAAAACCTGAGACACTCCGGGATAAAAAAATCTAAATCCGAGACAAATATTGCTTTTAGAAAAACCCGGTACACAAGTGGAAGTCGGGGCCAAACGTATGGTCACCTTTTCGAAATACATCTATATGATCATTTGTTGATCACCATTAAGAGTGAACGGTTCTTCCTCATGCTCGTCATTCAAAGTCAATTCTGAAATTTTCAGAATACTTTTTTTTACCTTGCACACATCGTTCCTCTCAGTTAAGCAAAAAGGTTACTCCTGCGTTCAATACATCTCTCGCGCCTTTCCGAAACGATAATAACTTTTTATTACCGAAATATTCAAAGGAACAGATCTCGGCCGTTACCTCCGGTAACCGTTACCGGATATAATTATGTTTGAAATATGCTCATAAATATATAAGCATGTGAAATACATTTGCCAAACTGCAATAGAAGCAATAAAATAAACGAAGCGAAGAGAGGATCCTCCTCAGACAATGTGAGCAAGAGCCCCGATTTAGCAATTCCGCCAGACGGATATAGGAAACGATAAAAATATATGCGCGTAATGGAATTTAGATCTTCAGAATTAAAAAATGAGAACGGCTCAGTGCGAAAATCTCGACGTGTTTTGCATAAAGTATAAAATGTATAGGGAAAATCGCGTACGATTGTGCCAGAGTACGGTAGTGACAGCCATTATAAAAGAGTGAAAGTAAGTTTGTTCGAACAAGTTTACATTATTTCATTGCTCTGAAAGAATCAACAGAAAGTTTTTATGTTTGAATTCTTTTAATAATAACTGTTAATTGTTAATTTTGTTTGTTATTTTACTGTAAGTAGAACATTAGTAGTTATTTACCAGCAATTAGGTTTTGCTTGGGTGTCTTAGTTCAGTCATAATGATGATTTGTTTTCAAAAGTGTGCGTTGAGTACGATTGTGACAAATTTTGTGGGTACGGTTCTGACATTTATTTCTTGTACTTTTCGGGACAAGACTAAGCAGATAAACTAAACATATAAAAAAATCTAACTTAACTAATTGTAAGACAAAATACAAAAGAGATTTTTTTTGTTGTTTTTATTTTAACTCAGCAATTGTTTCGACTTTTCTTATTATATGAATCTTGAATGAATAGCAACCCAGTAGTTGTCAATCAGGTTATGACTAATTATCTATACTCGAAGTATTTGCTGACATTTTTATTATTATATATATATATATATATATATATATAACCTTAAGTTTAAAGACATCAAAGTTGCCTGATGTCAGGCTCGGCGGTAGCGGGAATCGAACCAGCGAACCCGGGACTAGTTGGTGCTAGCTCACAGCAAAAGAGAAATGAGAAGAAACTAGCTGTAAGTGGAATTCTGTCTTAAGGCAATTAGGGCATCGTGCCTTAAGGCAAATTGCTGGAACTTCCCGTACCAAAAATTATTATTTTTTTTTAAAACGATTAACATTTTTGAAAAAAAATTACTTTGAAAAAATAAGATTTTTGAGAAACTATAAATTGGACAAAAAATTAGTTTTTTTTGAAAAAAAAATTTTTTTTTAAAAATTTTTTTTTTTAAAAATTTTTTTTTAAAAATTTTTTTTTTTTTTTTAAAAAAATTTTTTTTCTTTATTTTGACATATTGTGGAAGATCTGAACTTTTTTTTCAAAGCAATCGTACTGCTTTAACTACATAGGGACAAAATATAAAGCGCGTAAGCGCCGCGTCGCTGTCTAACGCATAAGCATTGGTACGGAACCAATAGGAATGTTAACAAAATGTATACTTATTGTTAAAATCTCTATAAAATGTCTGATAATTTGATGTGCATATGTCTAATGATCATTTTTGACCGCCAAATGGCTCATTTTTTTACTTTTTCCTCTCTATCTCCGAAACCGCTGGACCTACCTTCATGAAAGTTGTATCGATTCTTCATCTTGTCAATACAAATAAAATGTTTTTTGAATTATTAAAATCGGACGCTCCGTTCAAGTTAATAATATAATAAAACTAATAACTTCATTTACATCATCCACAAAGATACATGCATGCCATTGAACAATTACAAAGGTAGAATTGACGTCCATCCTGACCAAATAGCAAGTCATGTATACCTGGAAGGCCAGCCGACCAGGCTTAAAAAAATACCTGGAGACCTAATATAGTATAATTAACTATAATACTTTCATTTTACTATTTTTCAATAATTTCTTTTTATATTTGTAGATTTTTTATTATTATATTTTAATTAGCTCTAGAAGATACGCCACTGGGAGTATCTACCAATTTGTAATCAACGTTATTATACCATATACTTGTCAGCATTCTCTGCTTAAAGTAATAATATATACAAATTGCAGAATAAAATTGAATAAAAAATAGTTTAAAAATATTTGTTACGTTATATATTGTTATATTTTATTCGTAGGCTTTGTTTAAGTTTTCGAGTTGTGTTGTGTTACATATTATTGTTATTAACGACGTTAAAAGCCGTTATAAACTATTTTGGTATTTATACCTGTTGTTTTTAACCTATTTATATGCTTATGTCAGACGCCCTTTTCTTGTGTGATTGGATTTTATGACTAATTCATAGTATTTCAGTAAATTCACGTAACTGATAAATGAACCAAATTAATTTTTTTTTCAGCAATAATTATTGCCGGTAAAAAAAGAGGCACAATCGTACTCAGTCTTCCTTATCTTTATAAATATTATGATAACAAAAATGTTAAGTAATATTTATTTATATCCATATGAATTACAATTTGTTAATCTCATGAGGCTAGTAAAAAATTAAAAAAGTTCTGAATCGGTGTTGACGTGAGCAAAAGAAGTAAGTTGCTTACGCATACATCAACAACTTTGCTACTTCTTAATCCAATGTATTTTAGACACAACTTATCACCTTCTTGTTAGACAAGAAAATTAATAGCTTCTTGAAAGTTTGCTAACGTATCCTGGACTAAATCTAATATATCTAAATCCCAAAAATTTTCATAGCAAATATTGTCTCGCATTTTTGTGTAATAGAAATCCAGAATAAAGGGTTGAAATGAAAAGGAAAAGCTAATTACCAGTTAATTAATAAATTTATTTGCAGTGACATTTAGATTTAGATAGCGTCGCGATAGATATGAAAATTACACAAATTCCGCATTAACAAATTAAAGTAAACACAAACGGCAATAAAACATTTCAGCAGATTCGGCTGCGGGACTTACGTTACGCCCAGGTAGGAAGGTTGGCGCACACAAACATGGTCGCGGCATTAAAATAATAAATAATAATTACGATCATAATTATTAGACGAAAATTAAAGCCCTTTAATGTGTTTTCGCCTAATGTAATGTACACTCTCTCATGTTCCATAACTCAACGCGAATTTAGATTACGTGAGCAGATAGAGGAGCCCAGAAGTCGACGAAAAGTCGACTACTTCTCTTCTGCGCCTTACTACCCTACATGTTGCATTGCTCTGATACTAGGGATGGAATAAATTATTTGATATTTTAAAATAACCCTTACATTTTTAACTGAATCTAAATGTAATGGACAAATTCTTATGTCCGTAGACATTAAGAGTACTGGTCTGAGATAAGTCTTGTTGTTGGTATAGTATCTTCGTCATTAGATAAAAAAAATAAAATTCATATAAATTGCATAATTATTCTAAAATATATATGAGATTAACTAGTGGGTGTATGGCATCGTGCCTTAAGGCATATTGCTTGGCAGCTACCCATCAACCTCGCATAACTCAGAAACTATTGAATGTTACAACTTTAAATTTTAGTCACAATCTTGGTGAAGTATAGTAACAATGTGTGTCAAGTTTCATCAAAATCGCAAATCGCATTTTTGAGAACATACCATGTGTTTAAATGTATTGAGGGCGGAGCCAGCCACCCATCAACTTTACATATCTGAAAAACTATTGAATGTTTTAACTTTAAATTTCTGCCAAATATTTAGTAGAGTGTAGTAAAAATGTATTTCAAGTTTAATCAAAATCGAATTATGCATTTTTGAAAACGTACAATCTGTTTCAATACCAATTACCAATATATATATATGCCCGGAAGACTAGATGGAAATTCGCGACTATTCCAGCGAAACTGGTACGTGTGGTCACTTTAATATAGGGGGTCCACAACAAAACAATAAACATTGTAAGGGGTCCACGGCACAAACAAGTTTGGGAACATATGCTTTAAAATGTCACATTTCCAACGAGCATAAATCTAAAAGGGTTTGATCGAAGCCTTACGATACATCTATCAGTACAGTCATCAACTGAAAAAATAATAGATTTTTTTTTCCCAATTATATAATCTAATAAGATACGATAAGATACAAATTATATAGATAAAAAAACATCGTAAATTATTTCTTAACTGTGTCAACCCTAAGTGTATTCACTACAAACTGTGAAATTCGGCTTTTTGGTATCTTTTGGCGTCAAGAGAAATTTAAATAAATAGAGCATCGCGTTTTAACATTTATTATTATTAAAGACAATTATGAGGGAGAGTCATCGGCGGGGAAAATGCCTAGGTGGTATCTGACATATATACACACCGATATATATATATATATATATATATATATATATATATATATATATGTAAGAGATATTCTCTTAAGTATTCATTGGGTAAGCAAATGCGTGGAGTATTAACGCTGTGGATACTCATTACTAGGAGAGAAACTAAAGGGGTGATTTTCAACATTTGTTATTATATTGACCGAGGGTGAGAGTCGAAAACTTTCACTGACATGGACGTAGATAGATATAATATTATTCTATTTTATTCACTATATTCAATATCTACATTGGCTTTTGAGCACGAAGTCTCTTCTAACTACTTACAATAAAATACTGGCATATAAAGTTGTCTTGAAACCAATTTGGACGTACAGCATTTTTCTTTGGGGTAGCGCTCGTCAAACTAATATAAAAATTTTGCAAAGACCACACAATATAATTCATAAAAAATACTAGAGTCGCTCAAGCATGTCCCAAATTGGATGATCCACCAGGACTCCTATATGTTCACGATAGAACAAAAAATCAGAAGACATGAATTTAATTACAAAACTAGACTTGAAATCATCCGAACCAATTGGCAAAAGACTTGCTTCATCAAACATCTCCAAAAGACTCAAAATAACAAATCCTTATGATTTAACAACACATTAGCAGAGTAGAAATTTTTATAAATCAACAAAAAATATCCTCATTCTATTTTGTTTTGGAAATGATCAAGGTTTTCCGCGTCCAATTCTTAAATCAATAGTAGTAGTGAAAACCTTCAACCATTTTCAATTAATATCATATATTGCCAGCTGCCTCAAAATATCCCACCTACTCCAATGAATTTATTTTGTGTGGCCTATAGCACACTTGGGCCAAAAACAGTCGTCTTGGGAAAACCACATTGATGAGTATAGTGCCACCGGAACAAACATACGTACAAGCAGTTTATAATCCTAAAATTTAACACTTATGGCAAAATATTTATTTAGAAACATTCGAGAGAATAATATTGATATATTATTGATATATAATTTTTTTGAGAATTGGGGCACATGAAAATTTTTATTTAACAAATCTACTTCAACTTTCTACCTTTCTACCCTATCTCAAAATAAGTATAGTTTACCTGTTATGACAACTGTCACTACCATAACGTGGCACATCCGTACCCAGTCTTCCCTACCTGTTATAGCCAATATTGCCAATATTGCGCCCATGTAAAAACCAATATTAGGCCACGATATATTTTTACTGGGACTAGCTATGAAAGGATTTAACGATTAACTATTTAGGTCTTATAAAACAAATACAATTGGTTTTTGTAATATGTTTTCAAAAGACAAAGTGTCTTAAAATTTGTACTTTGGTCATAATAATATAAGATTTTTTTGTGATTTTTTCATGATTTTTTGTTTGTTTCATTTTGAAGATTTTGAATTAAAAAATAGTAGTCTAATATAAATTATTACCAAAAATAATCAAACAAAACCTCGCCCTATCTTCGCCATCATCGTTCAACAAATGCAATGACATATCCTCATAATCGTATGTGCGCGTACGTAACTACGTATGCTTAATAATATAAATCTAAAACTAGGAACCTTTCTATCTCCATAGCAAAAGCAAAAGCAAAAGGGGAACATGCAAATATTTCTCCATCATTTATTAAAGGACGCGTCATTTATTCATGGAGATGTAATAAAACGAAATTTCGCATATCCGTACAGGACGATGCGATATGCTAGGACTCCTGGGACATAACTTAATAATAGCAATAACTTCACTTTTGACACTAATGAATATTGTACATTAATATGAATAAATAATAGCACACATGTCGAATTAAAAGAAATTTTAAACACAGAGATTTGTGTTTTGACGATGGAGCGATTTGTGGAAATCATATGGAACAATGATTCATTAATTGCCAATGTAACAATAGTACTAGACAGATGTTTCATAATGAGTGAAAAATATAAAAATCTTTAGTATAATACACTTATTTTTTCAATGACCTATTTTAGCAATTTTGAATACAATAGTTGATGTATAATTTATTCAGTATGTTGTTCAATAAATAAACTGCATTATGTAGTTAATCAATCACTCATATTTAATTTTTATCCGTAAATTGTTATTAATGGTAATCTTGTTTTCATAAATGTAAAGTAAATAAAATTACAGCATAAAAATTAAAAAAAAAATATTAAGGAAGGATCACTCTTTATATTAATATTAATGAAGATATATAGATCAATATCAATTCATAATACTATTTATTAAAGAATATCATGATACCCAATTATTCATTGAGTTTTTAAAAATAGATAATTTCATTATTTTTTTCTTACGGCAATGAAATTTTCTTTCTTAATATAGTGATCAAACTTATAAAGGTTTTGCAGAAAATAAAAACGATTATTTTGCAAAAATTTGAATTTTTAGAAAAATCCTAATTTAAGGATTATATATATATATATATATCTATATATATATATTGATTGTTTCTTTTCCGAACAGTAAATCCAATAATAAAAAACAATTTGTTTTTTGAAGATGTTTAATACGACGTTTCGGAACTAGGTACGTTCCATCATCAGGTTTATTCTGTCAAATACAATGTTTTTTTAAAATACTGATTAACATTAATTAACAATGGTCAATACAGATTAATTAGAAAAAAAATTTGTTATAAAGGAATGGATTATGTACCGGATAGATAGTAATAAGACTTAACTAAAAAAGGTTTTATATAAAATTGAGAAGCAAAAATTATTTACCTGTAATAATTTATATATCCATATCACTAATATTTTTTTGTTAAAAACACTCGATTTTTTTGGAAGATATTTGTAGATGTTACGACTACACAAGACTTAAACACACTGATATGGATTTCTGTCTGCCAGATGTAAAGGACAAAGCACGGAACTCTTGGCAAAAATGATTTTTTATGGCTCTTGTTTGGTAATTTACGAAAAAAGGAAAAATATTGCTTTAGTAAATGTTGAGAAATATTATGTATATATATATATATATATATATATATATATACATACATACATGAACATGTATATGCACACCTACATACTCATACATACATATGCACATATCTATATATTAATGTATCCACAATTATACACATGAACACATATGCAAGTGTATGTGTATAGTGTATACCCAAAAACATACATATAAGCATATATATGGATGTACATATATTATAACATATATACATGTATATATATACACATATTCAAAAACTATTAGGATTAATTATTTTTAATCAGGTTTAAAAAATTTAAATATGAGTCATGAATGATATTGTGATCTGATCTTTTATTAACACTTTTTGACGAATTCAAAAAGATTAAACTGCTTTCAGAAAAAAGTCTTTTAAAAGTACAATCCTCTCTATATAAAATATTGGGTTCAAAGGTGAAATTATGTGAGTTTTCGATGGAATGCTGAACAAGAGTACTTTGGAAATTTCGGCTTTTATGATGAGTGACGCTTAATTCATGTTGTCTCATTCTCTTATGAATGTACTGTGATGTTTGGCCAATGTATTGTTTTTGACAATTTTTGCAAGGGATGGAATAAACTATGTTAGTATTGAATTTAGGAGGGGTGGTGGATTTAATTTTTGAAAACATTTCTTTAAAAGAATATAGAGCTGTTCCTGAAATGAAAATATTTTCTTCTTTGAGTAATTTGGCAAAATAATCAAATAAGCCTTCAATTTAAAGAAATGTTTTCAAAAATTAAATCCACCACCCCTCCTAAATTCAATACTAACATAGTTTATTCCATCCCTTGCAAAAATTGTCAAAAACAATACATTGGCCAAACATCACAGTACATTCAAAAGAGAATGAGACAACATGAATTAAGCGTCACTCATCATAAAAGCCGAAATTTCCAAAGTACTCTTGTTCAGCATTCCATCGAAAACTCACATAATTTCACCTTTGAACCCAATATTTTATATAGAGAGGATTGTACTTTTAAAAGACTTTTTTCTGAAAGCAGTTTAATCTTTTTGAATTCGTCAAAAAGTGTTAATAAAAGATCAGATCACAATATCATTCATGACTCATATTTAAATTTTTTAAACCTGATTAAAAATAATTAATCCTAATAGTTTTTGAATATGTGTATATATATACATGTATATATGTTATAATATATGTACATCCATATATATGCTTATATGTATGTTTTTGGGTATACACTATACACATACACTTGCATATGTGTTCATGTGTATAATTGTGGATACATTAATATATAGATATGTGCATATGTATGTATGAGTATGTAGGTGTGCATATACATGTTCATGTATGTATGTATATATATATATATATATATATATATATACATAATATTTCTCAACATTTACTAAAGCAATATTTTTCCTTTTTTCGTAAATTACCAAACAAGAGCCATAAAAAATCATTTTTGCCAAGAGTTCCGTGCTTTGTCCTTTACATCTGGCAGACAGAAATCCATATCAGTGTGTTTAAGTCTTGTGTAGTCGTAACATCTACAAATATCTTCCAAAAAAATCGAGTGTTTTTAACAAAAAAAATATTAGTGATATGGATATATAAATTATTACAGGTAAATAATTTTTGCTTCTCAATTTTATATAAAACCTTTTTTAGTTAAGTCTTATTACTATCTATCCGGTACATAATCCATTCCTTTATAACAAAATTTTTTTCTAATTAATCTGTATTGACCATTGTTAATTAATGTTAATCAGTATTTTAAAAAAACATTGTATTTGACAGAATAAACCTGATGATGGAACGTACCTAGTTCCGAAACGTCGTATTAAACATCTTCAAAAAACAAATTGTTTTTTATTATTGGATTTACTGTTCGGAAAAGAAACAATCAATATATTGAAAAAATCCAGGACCTATATATATATATATATATATAAGGTTACTAATCAAACTAATTAATATTTTAATAATTTTATAAACTAATTTGAGAAAACATCATTCGAATGATCAAGGAGTTTATATAATATTGATCAATATTATATAAATTCCTTGATTTTATATTGATTGTAGTATCGATTTTTAACTCATGAGATCAGAAAATCAAAATTTGTTTTAATGATGAATCTTTAATTTAGTTTAGATTTTTTCAGAAAAAAATATTATTATAACACTTGTATAATTATTATAAAAATATATAATTGATTAGTTAGTAGTACGGAATACTATATTCGACGAAGAATCGTTATAAATATTACAAATCTAAAATTAATATATTTTTTGATACTTGCTTAAAGTGATAAATTTCATAGAAAATTTATCAATACCAGTAATTGATTATCATAATAAATGAGTACATAGTATTCAAATGTAAAGAAAGATCAAATATTGTTACAGAAAAAATTGATCCAAATATACCGATTTTAGATTTTTTTTGTTAATATATTTACCAATCTAATCATTGTTGAACTATACACTATTTTATAAATTTTATAAATCTTTAAAAATTATTTGATATTGCTTTAGAGTAAATTTTGCAAATAATATTTCTATGCCACTAAGTTGATTAGCAAGATATAATATAAATATCATATAGGTAAGAATATTAGATAGATTTATAAACATTTTTTGAACCAAAAATATCGCTATTGAATTTTTCCTTTGTAAATTTGTCTATTGATCGATTTACTTCAAATTATCCAGTCATTAGTTTTACTGTTTTAAAAAATTTGCAAATAAAATAATAAAATCACATTTTGATATTATACTAAAAACTTTCTCGAAGTTATATTAAAAACAACTTAGATCATTATTAATTTCCATATTTTTTTGTTTTATTTATTGAGAAATAATTAGAACAAATTAAGTGTTCTATAAGCTGTAGTGGTTAAGTTAGAACCTAATAGTTGTCTTTTCTAATCATGGTTTATTTTAAATTGTGATAATTTTTAAAATAATCACAGCAATGCTCCTAGGGGTTACTTTGACTTGAAATCAAATTTGGAATTAAATAATCAAGTAAAAAAGAATATAATTACTGCATGGTGTCAGGATGCCCGAGACAATAATTGTGTATTCAAGGCTAATGTATAAATAACAATCCGGTATATAAATAAAAATTAATGGATAATTAAAAAATAAAGATAAGCATTTAGTATCTCTTCACAAAATTCTGTGTCTTTAAGCTGATGTACTCAATGATTAACAATACATTATTACAATTATTACATAAACAAGCCATAATGAAGCCTATAATCAAATCTCGGTAATTTCCATTTCCATTCCAATTATTTCCCAAAATAATAATGCACGAGACGCAAATATAATGAAATCGTTATCAGTGGAGGAGATGTACGAGTGGGTTGGTTGGCTTATCGCTCGTTCAAAATAAATATCACTTTTCACTAAGAATGCCACTTCATCTAAAACCAAAAATTATACGGTAAGGATGAGTCCTCTCGAAAACGCAGAAAGATAAGCCGGCACTAAGAGAAAGTAAGTACATACTTTGGTGTTTCTCCATTAGACAGAGAGCGGATAAATCCAATTATTAAAAAAAAAAATCGATTAGATTTTGTAGAAGTAATGTGTTCTGTACTTATCAATATGCATCTGCTTTCACCATAAACTACCATGATCCATACCTTATTTAAAAATATTTGCAAAAAAAGATTTCAAAAAATTAAAAAAAATACTTTTTTTTAGCAATATTGTTTACAATTCATATTTTTTTTAGTATGATAAATAATAAACTGTGATTCTAAACAGTCTATAAGGTTCTAAAGTTTTAAAAGCTCTGAAGGTTCTAAACTGATTTTCGAAGTAAAACTCCTTTAGGCGCCACTAGGGTGTAAATCCGTACAAATGCAACGGAAGTCCGTTACGCCCGAACTGTTCGTCATTAATGAGATCATTTCTATACGGGTCGATTGTGATTATTCGTAGTGTATGTGAATAGAGATCTGTCGTTGTATGCGTACCGACATCTACGTTATATGCGTATCGATATCAACAAGCAAATCGGCATAAATAAATACTTTGAAGTTACATCGTAGTACAAATCTTGATTTAATAAAAAATTCCTGTATCAAAAGAATATTTTACCCTGTTACTTGAAAATAATAAAACAAATTAAACATTTGGGCCGTGTACTAAACGTAAGTTTATTGATTAGAAATTATACCTATATTATTTGTAGTTTCTATAAATCTTTGAAGAAGTTATTAAAATGGAAAATATTTTTAGGCAAGACAGATATTACAGCTGTTCAAAGAATGAGATTATATCGCCAGCGAAAAAGTAAAAAAAAATACCATCAGTCAATGAATGTATGTTAATTTTAATTACATGAAGTTTTTCAAACACAATTATTACATGATGAGTGAAGTTGCAAAAACAACATTTGTTTAGGCGTTGTTTAACATAATCCACTGTGTGAACAAATATTATAGAATTTATTAATCAGCAATTCTCTAATGAAGGTTCATTTCTAAATGCTAATTACAATGACAAACCGATCATGTCATATGAGGAGTATGACTAGTTACATTATTGTTTTAAATATTATACATATTTTCATAACTAGAAATATTTTTTTATTAATTTATATTTATATTCTTAGACAATATCATTTTAGATAAATAGATGTACAGATGTGTAAAAGGTAAGTATATATGTATGAGTACTAGAATCAGACACAAAGTTTTTACGAGAGATTTTTTGTTATTACTGTCTACTGCCATTTGTCCTTTTATCCTAATTCTTCCATCTATTATTAGTTCAAATAATAAAAAAATTCCGAAATGCGCATTTTGCCCTAGTATGATATCAACTCTTGAAGGAAAACCAAATCATTTATTTATCATTAAATCCTAATGTAATAAAATTTAGTAAAACTCTATATAAAAAACAATTCTATAGATAAACAAATATGAACCATCACTAAGTTGCCTTGTAACTGGCATTTAGTAGAATAACAAACTAATAATTAAATGTCATTTTATGACAGTTCAATTGAAAAAAGTTACAATATCATATGATTTTTATCAGTAATATTAAAAATTAATTTTTTACTTCGAAAAGTGTCCACCTTATTACAATTTATACATTTAAGACTAAAATAATGTTTGTCCCTCCAGCCCTATGTCTACTCGATCCTGCCTTGGAAAGAGAAGAATCATCATGAATATGCATACACCGATGATTATATTTCACAGTATCACCTTTTCTCTCTATACTTGGATGGATATATATATATATATATATATATATATATTTATATATATAGCAAAACCCACCCCTATACCCAAATAACCGAACCGAAGCGTCCTAACACCGAATTCTGCTTATACCACCCCCGCGCGCGGAATTATAAGAGATAACCTTCAGTTAACTCCTGAAACTCGCTTCTGAATAAATATCTAATAATATTTTATGCTACGAGGTAATATGCATATATATTTATTTATATACTAACTCACACTCACTAAGGGATGATGCGGGAGGGTGATATCCAGATCGGATTAAACAGACTTCGGTGGGAATTTTAACATATAGGTAGATGGGTGTATATCTTGATGGTGTTTGGGAAAAATTATTAATTTCTGCCGGAAAATTTATTCTGATGTTTGGAGATAGATATGTAGCATTTAATATTTTTTTAGTATCATCTTTTATTAAGTAATTTGGTAGGACAGAAACATGACAGAAATTAATCTTTAATAGAAATGAATTGTGTCGCAATGTTGGTATTTATGTGAGGCCAATATAATTGATCGATATTGCCCTGATATTGGTTTCTTAACATTTACCAATATCGTATACATATTATAAACCAATATGGGCCCAATATCGATAAACATTATTATACCGCATTCAAAAATATTGAAACAATATATGCAATTAATCCATATTTTTTCTAATTTTCACCCAAAACGAAAAAAATCTGCAGAACAATAAGTCAAAGTAAATAATATAATTACTTTACAGTAAATAATGTAACCATTTAGCATTTATAACGATTTTATAATCAAACGATTATAAATTCGTTATAAATGCTAGATATTTTGCGTTATTGTAATAAAAAAATATCCAAACATGTATATCATGAATTATATTTACATAATAATTTATTTAAGAATTAAAAATACAAGAAGTTGAAAGCATACAAAGAATACACATACAGAACTTTTTTTAATTAAAGGAATTTTTCGATGAACTAAAATTAATATTTTTCAGTTATTTTAAACAGTTAATTGCAAGAAAATGACTAAGTTGATATTAAAACAGAAATAGTTTCGCCAACTACCAAAACGTTTTGAATAAAAATATCCAGAATGAAAAATCATATAGGTATGTAGCACAATACACCACAGTTCATAAATAATACACTAGTAGTTGTTATTTATTTGTTGGACTATTATTCTGTTGATTAAATTTTTGATTTTGTTGTAATCCATATAGATTAAAAAAATAGTTCGCGTAAGATTCACAGCGATCGAAGTAAAACTTATTTGCTACTGTACAAAATGACATTTAAGTAAAAATAAATAGATCATATAACAATTTTGAATAGTGTTTTTTAGTAATATGGTAACGCTCGTGATGCACAAATTTATTAGTATCAACGATTATACACATTTATACAATGATAAAATATAAATTATATATTTATAATAGCATTGAAATATGTATAATATTTAAAAATAATAATGTAATTAGAGTCATACTTCAAATATGACGTGATCGGTTTGTCATTGTAATTAGCATTTAGAAATGAACGTTTATTAGAGAAATAAAGTAATTGTTGATTAATAAAATCTATAATATTCGTTCACACATTGGATTATGTTAAACAACACCTAAAAAAATATTATATTTGCAACTTCACTCATCATGTAATAATTGTGTTTGAAGAACTTTATGTAATTAAAATTAACATACATTCATTGACTGATGGTATTTTTTTACTTTCTCGCTGGCGATATAATCTCATTCTTTGAACAGCTGTAATATCTGTTTTGTCTAAAAAATATTTTTCATTTCAATAAGTTCAAAGATTTATAGAAACTACAAATAATATAGAAATTATTTCAATAAACTTATGTTTTATACAAGGCGCAAATGCTGCATTTGTTTTATTATTTTCATTATAATTATTTACGGGAGACAGGGTAAAATATTCTTCTGATTCAGGCATTTTTGGCATTCAGGAAGGATATGTAAACTCGTGTAAGATTATAATCTTATTTTTTATGCTGAATATAAGAGTGTCTTATAAAAAAAATAAAGTTGAAATGACAACAAATTTGTCCACAATTTATCAAATTCTTCGATTTTTTCTGGATTATCTATATTACATTACATAAAAAGTAATTCAAGAGACTTTAATAAAGGATAAACCCAAAACTTCTAGCAAAATTTGTTTCTCAAAAAAAAGTGTTACTACAGATTTTGCTCTTACAATTGATGAAATCCTTCTACAAAAAGCAACAGTGCCATCAGAAAATTTATCTCTTCAGAAGTCAACCTTACTACTATCCTTTTCCGTGGAGCATCCGCCACGGCAAATAATAATTTCCATATCTTTGTGAAAACTTGTTTCACGCTTCTAATTACAGTACAGTACAAGTAGAGAGTCAACTCGATCCCGTCTTTCTATTCCGCGCTATGATGCGAAATTTTCTACGGCGTGCCCTGAAATCATAATTCGGCGGCACATTGCTCTCCTCTGCCGACACTTGCCATAGCGTCGTTTGCATAATTTTTATTCATCATATATTCCATTTAAGTACCGGCAAGCCACTGTAGACGAAGGACGACTTTGACACACGAAATGTTCGAGTTGCAACCGACGAGAGGATCACGAGGAGCGGCCAAAGGGCGCTTCTACGGCGAAACAACTACGCATCTTTGTGGATACATGGGACAGGGCTGATATGAGATTAGGTGATCGAAGTATTAGGTAAAATATATAAAATTCAGAATATAATTAGTGGTGTGTAGTTTTTTGCTTTAACTATTTGAGTGCTGAGGTAATTCTTGCACATATTGCATAAAATGCGTAAAGATTTTTGAATCTGGTTCGTGTTTCTGAAATACTTTTTGTCTCCATTCCTTCTCAACACTTTTGATTTTTTGACCAGTAAATTGTAGTAAAGATATCTTTTATTTTTTGTATTATGCAAACATGATATGTACAAATGTAGAACCATTCTTCCAAAGATTTTGAACGTTATTTTTTTAAAGGTCGCAATAACGACGCTCCACAGATTAAGCACATTCATGTGAAGTCGATATATCGATGGTTAGCACTAAAAAGGTTAAGGAAAATTGCTGTAACTGTCGATGTTAACAAACAAAAGTTTAAACAGATCATTTGTAATTCAAAATATTAGGTTTAGAACTTAGTATGTGCAGTTTCCGGCTGAAATGGTTTGAATTAAATTTATAGGTTTGATGACAAAGTCCAAATGTAAAATAAGCAGTTTAGATGTCCATCAGTGAACACTGTTTCTGATCGATTACAACATTTTTGTTTGGCATTCATTCAATGATGAAACACATTGAAAGATGATCAAGTTTAGTTTTTTTTATTTCTGCAAAGTTAAGGAGGTATTTTGAAGCCACGAAAAGTTTTGAGCTGTTTATGGTCACAAAGTCTTAAAAAACAGCAGTGTCAAAATTGATTTACCAAATTTAGATCTGGCGACTTTTTTTACTCAAAAGTGAAGAATAAAACTTAGGTCGTTCAGTTGAAGTTGGTTAAAAAGAAATTGTCTACTTTGAACATTACCAGCCGAATGATTAATTCTGATGTCCACATTAAACAACTAACAAATTTAAACAATGCAAAGCGGTCTGAATTGGCAAATTGAGACGGTGATTCATTCCATTGTTGACATCAAATATATTTGGCGACTCGGCAAAAATATCGAGTTTGGGAAGTTTGGGAAGTTTTGCCACATCCAGAATAAAGTCTTGATTTTGCAACATATAGATCTTCACAAAATTCGTTATGGTAAAAAAAACAATATTTATGACAATGAGAAATTGTGCCTGATTGAGTTTTTTGCAAATAAAAACCAAATATACAATAAAAGTGAGATAATGATGGTGCTTGAAAGATGACAAAAAGTCATTGATCAAAATTGACATTCTACTTCAGAATAAAGTTATATATAGTTTCATGAAAAAAATGTTTTTATTTTCTAACAAAACCCTCAATTACATAGTTGCCGACATTATAGAATGGTTTTAAAAATAAACAAAGGGACATCCCCAAGGACGGTTGTGTTAGACATAAAAATCAATCAAAGTCAAAAAACAATAAGTATAGACAACAAAATGGTTCTTAACAACTTTTATTGTCAGAAATATGTAATACAACAAATCTTATGAATAAAATATAACAATATATGACAAAACTTATTTATTTAAACAAACTTAACAAAAAATCTTTGTAAAATCTTATTTTTTTTTGTATTAAATTTCACTTTTTTTTTCTTTTCCGTATTTTGTCTTAAGTTTTTTTTTCTCTTTAATATTCACTCGAAAAGGCCAAGAAATACATATTACAACCGTACCCACAAACTTTGTCACAACTGTACTCAATGCACAATTTTGAAAACAAATCATTATTCTGACTAAGCTAAATTATTTAAGCCAAGACTATTTGCTACGGTAAGTTACTACTAACGTTCAACTTACAGAAAAAGAACAAACAAAATCATCTATCTGTATAAAAGTAACAGTTATTAAAAACAAATCGAACAAAAGAACTTTTTCGACTCTTTAAGAGCAATGCGGTCTACACAGATCATGTCAATGTAGGGCGATGACATAACGCAATGATGGAAACTTGTTCGAACAAACATACTTCATTTCTTTGGATCCTATCTTAAAATCAGTATAGTTTAGCTGTTATGACTGTCACTACCGTACCCTGGCACAACCGTACCCTATGCAATCAGAACAAATTATTCAAATTACTTTCATTGCTTAGAAGAAGGTATTTAACTTCTTGGCCATGAGTACACTTGCAATTAAACGCATAGTAAATCTCTAAATTTAAATAAAGTAGCTACTGGAAAACGCATGCAACTTCAAGAAACAAAGCCGTTAGAAGTAACCAAAATCAGATCAATCAACTTTTTCCTAATTTTTTTAATTTTTTTGTTAATTTTCCGGTTTTCAGAAGTTTTACGTTAGCCCTGTCCCTTCATACAGCTAACGACTTGTGTATAGAAATCTCTTTGCTGTCGTCGACCCGATTTGACATTCCGTGTATGTTCCTGTTCCTACGTCCCGTGCTCTTATACTCCGCGCAAGAGGAGACTATGCATGTTTTATAAATTAACGTTGATTACACTAATAACGAGCGGCATGTATGCAAGCTTTTAAATATTCAACAAGGATTCGCTTTTTATTAAGATAAATTCATTTTGAATAGTCCATAGTAAACATTATTATAATAGTAATAAATAGTAGTCGGCTCGAAGGCAGGTCCATGGTAGGACAGAGCAACACAAATAAAGTTCTCTTTCTCTCTCTTGCTTATTATTACCATTACCATTTTATTATAATTTTTTTATATTTTTTTTATTTTTTTATTTTTTTTAACAGCAATCAGAACCTTACGTCCTATGAGCTGTTGCGCTGCAACTTCTCCTCACTTCGTATTTTTAGATAGTAACCCAATGGTTAATCCATCCATATTTGATGATTTTTGTTATTAGAATTAATCTAATAGGGCTGACTTTTTTTTATTGATGCAGCAATGCCGGGCAAGGGCTATTTTCACTTGGAAACATATTGCTATCTATATTTCCAAGTAAAAATCGTTATCACTGCTGCCTGATAACAGGCAACTCTAAGTGGATATCGAATCCGGGACCTCTGATTCAGGTCCCGTCGCTCTTAACCGCTTACCTACGGGCGACCCCATTTTATTATAATTAAGCACCTCTTATTCACTATTATTAATTTTTCTTTAAAAACTTCTGTTTTCATATTTCCTAGTCTTATGCTCCGGATTTCGGCTCCCTTACATGAGTCATCAACCATCTGAATTCTTCCTCTTCCCAGGCCTTTTAATCCCTATATTTTACCTTCCAAGAAGTGTAAAAGGCACTCTTTTTGCAAAATGGGTCCGATCCAGTTTTTTTTTCTCTCAATAATTGTACTCAGTAGAGTTTTTTCTTTGCCGACTCTTCTCAGGATTTTTTTCATTCGTTACCTTGTTTTTCCATTTCATCTTCTCCATTTGTCTCATATATATAAGGACGGTACATCAAACAACGAAAAAACAAAGATTTATAATTTTTTTGATTTCATCCGTTTTGACATACAATTTGATGTCATTGTCAATGGATATTGAAATTGGTATATTACATCTAAAGAAGTGTACACAGTACAAATTTTAAACAAACATTCATACAACCAACCAGTTAATAACCACGATTTTTTTCTGTTTATGTAAATAAGAAAAATAATGAAAATTTTGTTTCACAAAAATGTACAGAAAGTTGAAAATGAGCTGTGTACACATCTTTAGATGTAAGATACCAAGTTCAATATCCACTAATGTTGACATCAAATTGTTTGCCGAAACGTTTGAAATTAAAGATTATTTTGTAAATCTTAGTTTTTTATTGTTTGTTGTATGGCCTTGAAAGAACCTACTCATATATGAGACAAATTATTATTATTATCGACAATGTTTTGGGTAGTCTTGATGCCATCGGTTAAGACTTTCTGTGGTGACATGATGTTCGAAGTTATTATTTTCACATTTCATTTTTCATTATCATTTACATATTTTTCGCAAAGAAATGTTTTTTGCATCATAATTTTGTTTAATAACTTGTGAGTTTTGTTTTCACCGAGGAAGAGTCAAATGGAAACTCGAAATGTATGAATTGATTAAATTTAATTAAAGAAATAATTTTAATATTTTTTCTATTTTATAATCTGAATAGATATCTGTTAAGAAGTATTTTGTTTAACACGTTATTAAAGTTAAAAAAATAAATTAGTCTTAATAAAAGACAGTTAAATATAATCTTAATAAAATTTATTGAAATATTATAACCAAAGATATGGTACGTGATAAACGTTGCCGAACAAGTTCAGGGAATTGAGCGCTCAACGTGTTAATCAACACATTGTAAAATGGTAAAATATTTGAAAATTTTATTATTAAAAAATTTTGAGTGAATAAATAAAAGCTTTACAACTTAATAAATATTATATATATTTCTCGCTCGCACGATGAGGATTACGCTTACATTTGAACTAATTGTGAGTAAACTGTACTTTCAAAAATCATATCAAATTTAGGATTTTATTATTTGACTCGTAATTTGTCAATAACAAAATTATCAAGTATTTTACCATTTTACAAGCCTAATTAAATATGTCAACTTTGAAAAAACTTGTCAACACACTTTAATTCTAATTCTTATGAACTTGGAGCAATTGTGTTAATGTTTTTGATTGTGGTAAATTTATTCGCGGTTACGGTTTCATGATAGTAAAGATTAATACTACCACCCCGTTTCTGCATGACGTCAAGGTCTTGGAGACCCTGTATATATATATACATATATATATATATATATATATATATGTGTGTGTGTGTGTGTGTATGTGAATGTATGTATCATGTCTCCTCAATGTTATTATTATCATCAATTCGAATTGGAGAATTTCCATGGTACAATAGATGAAATATATTTCGTTGAGCTTTAAAGCGCCCAGATCGCTGGGGGTGCGGGGTGGAATCGCGTACCAAGGGTGCATGTCCCATCACATTTGATTTGTGACAGGCCGTCTGTCGTTTCTTATATAACGACTTGACATCTCAACCAAACTTCCACGCGAAGTGAAATGTCTTCGAACCTCCGGAACTCACACCTAATCATTTCGGAGAACCTATACATATTAAAATACCTACCATGTATCGATTTTAATTCACAAGATAAAATAGGATGTACATGCATTGCAATAAAAGTTGTTGAAGATGTCATTTTTCCTTAAAGAAAATTATGTAAAACTTTCAACATGTATATGCAATCGATATAATTAGTGAGAATTGAGATATAAGCAACTTTTAAATTTGTGACGATTCATATATATAAGGTTGGCAACTAAGTAAGTGCGGATGTTTGTTACAAAATCAAAGACATTTTTTATACTGATTTATGTCATATTTTAAACAGCATCATTATCCCTCTTTCATAAAACTTTTTAGGTTTTTATTAGAAAAAAGCGAATCAGGTACAATTTGATACAATCATGGAATTGTTCACCTTTCAACGGTTTTGTAAGGATTGAAACAAAAAGTATTCAGATGGTGCAAAAATAAGACTATATGGTGAATGTGGCAAAACATACCAATCAAACTCCAATAATTTTTGTCGAGTGGCCAAATATATGTGATATCAATAATGAAATAAATCACGTTTTCGATTTATTCTATTTATCAATTCAGGCTGCTGCTTTCCAACTGCATTGTTTAATTTTGTTAGTTGATTATTTTATACATCAAAATTGATTGCTCGGTTTGTTGATGACAGTTCGAAGTAGACAATTGCTTCATGTTGTAAGTAGTTGAATATAGACATCAGAATTCATTGTTCATTGGTCAATCAACTTCTACTGGACGACCAAAGCGTTTTCCATCTTTGAGAAAAAAATGGCCAGAACGAAATTTGGCAAATCAATTTTAAGACTGCCCTTTTTGATGGCTTCGTCACCATAAACAGCGCTTAATTTTTTGTGAGCTTAAGACACCATTTTACCTTTGCAAAAATTAAAAAGCAAAATATAACAAAAATTTTTGATCTAATTTTCAATCTTTTGCCAAACGCCAAAAGAAAACTACACAATCGATCAAAAAGCTCTTTTTACAGATTGACAGCTAATTTGTCTACTATTCAATAACAAAAAGTATATTACATTAGAACTACCTTAGCAAACCAGAAAATTTTAGTTGCCCTTATAATAGTATAATATGTTTCAAATTTTGGCCTGGTCCAATAATCCAAATTTTGGAATTTCTTTTTAAATTAAACCACTATTCCTAGATTTGTAATATATAAGAACGTTTGTTAGAATTCTATCACATCATACAACGATTCATCAACTTTTTTTTCAGTAATTGATCACGAAATAACATAATCTTCACCAAAAGTAAATGAGAACGATTCCCAGCTGATATCTTTCTCGAACAGAGTTTTCAAAATCCTTTTAGGATTTTAGATGACAAAGTCGTTGAGATAGTTAGCACCTCTTTTTTAATTATAAAGAAGCGGTTTAGCTGATCATCTTGCAATACAAATCAATTTAAGTTTTATTTGAAAGCTAAATTTTAGCTCACACTAATTTTTTGATATTATTGTCATTTTTTGTCTTTACTACCTGCAGATTTTCTAGTTAGTTCCATACACGGGGTAAGTTGTAATAACCCTAGTTTTCTGAAAATTGATCTAATAGTTTATCCAATTTTGGTGTTCAACGACTGAGAATGACTTGAACATCAAGAAAACATAAAATTAGCTAATCTGAAAACATAAACTTCTCCTCTTGCAATAAAAACTTGTTTTCACATACTTTCTTATATACGGGAAGCACCATCCGCAATTCAGAACGATAAAATAAAATCGCAACAATAAAAAATCATCTAACAACCTATACATAAGTCTGCAAATACATCAATTTCTCCATTTGAATTCTGATTAATAAAACCAGAAATACATAACAGAAAATCCCATTATCTTTCATAATGAACCGCCGTTGTATACTGCGACCATCTGATACCTACACCACATTCGCGGGCACTGTAAAATGTTAAAGATACACAAAATGTAATTGCTTCAATAAATAACAACGAAATATAAAATTTTATAATCGTTCCTTTCCGCAAATATTGGACAAATGCAATAAAACGAGACTCGGAGACAAGAGTTAACCAAAGGGTGAGAAAGGACTGAGAGCGAAGTAAAACAGGGCGAATACTCCCATTCTTGTTTCTGTTGATGAAAAGTAATAAAAATTTATAATTAAGATAAAGTTGAGATGTACGCTGATAAAATTGATTCGATTAACGGAAAAGGACAGTGGAATGGAATTTATTAACTTTCCACAAAATAAGTTGCTGCTATCTCTAAATAAACTACGTTGCAGTCACATTTTGCCCTGGACAAGTTGCATGAACTTTCCGATATGTGTAATTGATCGACTTAATTAATGAGAATTTATATGTTGTAACTTTTAAATTCATGATAATTAAAATTTCCACTGATTTTATTGCCACGGGATTTATTAAGTTTTTTTTGCAGAATAAGTTATTGATATCATTAAATAAACTAAAAGTAAGTCATGAGTAAGTCGCGTTTTGCCTTAACAAATGTTGCATAATTTTTCTGATATGTGTACATAATCATGTAAAAATGATCAATCGATGATAAATCGACTAAATCAATAAAAATTGATATAGTATGTTTTGAATTTGTGACGATAAAAATTTCAATGGATTTTAGCAGAAATTATTAACTTTTTGCAGAATATAAGAGTAAGTCGCGTTTTACCTTAAGAAAAGCTTGTATGATTTCTCCCATATGTATAAATACTAGATTTAATCAATAAAAATGATATTTATCCTTTTCAATTATTAGTTTCATCAACAAAGTTTTCGATTTTCACTGAAAACAAGTCAAGTGATTTTCAATTGATATCATTCAAACAAACTTATTATTAGTTATAGTACACGATCGCACTTTTAAAAAGTGAACGAGTTTAAATTTTAATGATTTTTATTATTTTAACTTTAATATATTTAATAATTAAATGAAAAATTAATCAATAAAATTAGACTGATTGGATATGTTATATTTAACAAAACTACCTATTTTCTCAAACTTTGATAAATTTTTAAAATTAAACTACTTGCCGTAAGGCCTTAGTATTTCAGTGAGTTCTATAAGACCATGATATATATCGCCAAATTTTTTTTCAACAACGAATTACAAGAAAACGGTTCGGTAGATTTTCACCTAAAACTAATCAGTATCAATTCCAACTAATATCTTTCCAATAGTTTTTGAATTTTAAAAATCTATTCGGTAGTATGAGTTTAAATGTGGACCAAAAGATTAACACTTCTTTTCAAATCTCAAAGGAACGGCTCGGCCGATTGTCGCACAAAACTGACAAAAGATGATCCTCATTGAGATACATCAAATGGCTTTTAGGAGAAAACGTCGATCAAAGATCTAATTTTGACAAATGCCAAAAGAACGATACAAATTTTTGCAAACTTTGATGAATTTTTAAAGCTAAACGAGTTGTCGTAGGGCCGTAATATTTTAGTATGATTTTGAAGATTATGGTATCTACCGTCAAAAAATAGTCGAAAACATTTTTTTAACACTTTATTATAAGAAAACGGCCCGGCCGATCTTTCGAACAGTTTTTGAATTTTCAAAATCGATTCAGAACTGCGGGCCAAAACGTAGACAATTTTTTTTTTACTTTTCTGCTATTTACAAAGAAACGGCTTGGATGTTCGCCGCGCAAAATTGATAAACGTTAGTCCTTATCGCGATACATTGAATGGCTTTTGAATTTTTGAAATTGGTCCAGCCGTTTTTGGAAAAACGTCGATGTACGGCAAAAAAATCTGTTCACACACACACATACACATACTTTTTCCAAATTTGGTCTCATTCGATTCAGAATGGCTTGAAACGTCGAGAAAACATAAAATTGGTGAATCGTATTTTTTTGTGGAAACAAACTTCTCCTTCGGGAAGTTAATAATGCTTTCGACTTGCCATAAACCATCGCTGACTGCAAAAAATGATTTTGGAAATTAAATAATTACGAAAGTGCTTTAAGATATTGACGTCTTAGCTTCAAAGAGATTAAAATTTGTGACATTTTCTTTTTACTTTTAGACTTAGTCAATTTTCGGGTAGAACTGAAATGTTATGATAACGAGTCTTCGTAAGAGTTGGTGATAAAAAGCTATGAAAAACCTATGTATAGTTGCTGCGCGATCATGCGTTAGTCAGATAAACCTTGAAATTCAAAAACTAGTTTTTCAAGTAACTAATTGTAACATAAAATTTGTTTATAAATACTATATTTGTTTACCATTTGTCCAATGCACGCCATTGTTTTCTTGTCCGTCATAACTTTTCCCATATCGGAGGACAGAATCCGCACCCCACTACACCTGACACCCCGTATCTCGCGATGCGGGCGGAATCGATAGAACCACCCCTGCCCTGCCTCCTGGGAATAAAATTATAATTTTGGCGGGATGCTTTCGCCGCAACTGAAAGGGTTAATTTATTATGAGTGCGAGCAAAAGTGAGACGCACTTATCGGGAGAGAATTCTTCGTTGTTCGTTCTTCGACGAAGAAGATGGCAGGCAGGCAGGCAGCCCGTTACATTTTCTTGACTTAACGACAATGTTTAATTTAAACACATTTGGAAGATAATCCAGAATACCTAGGGAGTTTATCTGTGAACGAAGGACCGGGGAAGGTTTCCGAAACTTTGGATAGGATTTTGGAGGTTTTTGGCAGTCAAACTTCGTTTTTGAGTATCATAAAATTGAATCGTACTAGCAGAATCCAGACTATTTATCTTAAGTTTCTTAATTTCCCGAGAAAAATTTTATGTTTTATATTTTCATGTCTTCTCGGCGTTTCATGTAATTTGGAAACGTTTCAGGCCAAATTTAAAACCAGTCGTGCCTTAAGGCAATTTGCTGGAGCTTCCCGTACCGTAACGAAATGTTCGAGAAATATTAAATTATTAAAAATTCTGTAATATTATCTAATATTTATGAGAATTATAGAAACTGAATTACAAAGATAAAATGATTCACTTAAATTATATAAGTGAGCTTTAAAACTTTAACCAGAATTAAAATTGAAATCTAAATCGTTTTCGATATTCAAAAAAAAAAAAATGCTATCATTTCGTCAACACAAGCAAAAAGTTTTTACTTACAATAAACTTTAAAATCATTCAAATCGGATTCTTATTTCTCTCAAAAACTGCCATTTTTTGCACATTTAGCTCTGTATCTTTTAAATGGCTAGACTTGCCTTTGCCAAAAACTAATCACCACTTCTCCCATTTATTACAAATTAAATGCTTTTTAGATTTAGAATTTTATTAAAAGAACTTATGAATGAAAACCAGCAGAATGAAATTTATACAAGCGATGATAAATTTTTTAGTTGTATATTATAAATATCAATATCCTCGTTAGAAGGTTAGAAGATACTGGTAGGTACCCTGGCAAATTTTGAAGAACATTTTTGGATTTAAGATATTAGAATGGAAGAAAACTAAAAAAATATATGAAAGTCAGTGAAAACTTAATAGGAAAAAAGTAAGGTGCATTATGCTGTTCTAAATCTGTAAAGATATTATAGCTGATTTTTTAAATCTAAAATTAAAAAAAGAGTGCGCGTAAGTATCATATGCGATTGAAGTAAAACTTATTTGCTACTGTACAAAATAGCAAATTTAAGTGAAGTAAAAATAAATACATCATATAACAATTTTGAATAATGTTTATTAGTAATATGGTAACACTCGTGATGCACACATTCATTAGTGTCAACTATTATACACATTTATATAATGATAAATTATGAATTATATATTTATAATAGCATTAAAAATATGTATAATATTTAAAAATGATAATGTTATTGAAGTCATACTTCAATATATGACATGATCGGTTTGTCATTGTAGTTAGCATTTATAAATGAACCTTCATTAGAGAAATGAAGTAATTGCTGATTAATAAATTCTTTAATATTTGTTCACACAGTGGATTATGTTAAACAACGCCTAAACAAATATTGGTGTTGCAACTTTACTCATATGTAGAACTTTATGTAAGTAAAATTGACATACATTCATTGACAGCTTGTATTTTTTTGCTTTTTTGCTGGCGATATAATCTCATTCTTTGAACTGCTGTAGTATCTCTCTTGCCTAAAAATATTTTCCATTTTAATAACTTCAAAGATTTATAGAAACTACGAATAATATAGAAATAATTTATTATCAATAAACTTACGATTAGTTCACGTAACAAATGTTTAATTTGTTTTATTATTTTCAAGGAACAGGGTAAAATATTTTTCTGATTCAGGCATTTTTCATTAAATTAAGATTAGTACTTCGATGTAACTTTAAAATGTTTATTTCTCTACGTCAATTTCCTTGTTGGTATCGGTACGCATACAACGACAGAGATCTATTCACATACACGACGACTAATCACAATCGACCCGTATAGAAATGATATCATCGAGAGCGAATGATGAATCATTGACACTCGACTCTTATCTTATCGACTCTTATCTGCCGTAACGCACTTCGTTGCATTTGTACGAATTTACACCCTAGTCCCGTCTAAAGCAGTTTTATTTCAAAAATTTAATTTCAATACGAAGAAATGAATTGTTTCTCCAAAGTGCAAAAAAGTAAAATGTATGCATAAATTAAGAGGTATAGATAATATGCACAAAAATCTTGAACCACAAAATATGATGCATTGAACTTTTTTTCCATCATATTAGCAAAACAACTAACTGAACATCACAAAGTAGTATTTTACAGCACTGAAAACATCCAAATCAGTTAGTTGCTGGGATACATATAAATAGTATTACACAGCCAAAACCATACATATATTTTAATAAGCAAACAAAAGGGATCGAATGGTCTTTAAAAGTAAATTTAGAAAATCGTTATTTTGAAAACATGACCCTAGTAGTTATATTATAATCTAATTGCAAAGGTGATGATACAAAACAACTAGAACTAAAGAATATTTTAATATATGATGATATTATGAAAATTGAGTATAAGGTGATAGTAATATACAAATATAAAGATCTATGCAGTTACGAAATGAAATAAATTTCAATTTAATTAAATACAAAATGTATATATCAGCTTGGTTAGTTTGTGATTCCTAGTATCATTGTTTGCATCCAAAACTAGTAAAAAAACCTATTACATAACTTTACCTTGGATTTTTTAACCAGTTGATTTTTAAATCAATGTACTACTACTACTATTTGACAATTCAAATACTTTGATCTGACAGAAACAAAAATTTAGTATTTTTGGTACATAGTAAGCCTTGAGGGAATTATTTGATCCAAGTAGCTAAATACAAACAAAATACTATTCAATCCAAATTATCACCCCAAAAAGTTCAGAACCAAAAAATTCAAAATTCTAGTTAAATCCATAGTTCCATTAAATTTATCGTTATGTTTTAAATTTCATAGTTTCGAGATGGATAAAAAGAATATCGTTATAAAAAAAGTGTTCAAGGCCCTGGCATTGATAAAGGAGTGGAAAGGTATAATAATTCAACAATAAAATATTTGCATGACTTTGAATATGAACTATTGTTAATTGTTGTAGAAGCCGCATTAGGCAGAGTAAGTAAAAAGAATGGGGCCAGTAGAATTGCGGTAAATGCTATAAGAAAAGACAGCCTCGACTCAATCAGTAAGTTTATTTAATATTTATTGACATTTTTTTACTACACAAACAAGTTATTAATTTGACATTTCAAGTATAATTATTTTGAAACTTCATGCCGTTTTTTCTTAGACCTTATACTATGTGAAACTCATATGTTTTCCATTATAAAGTGTATAAAGATAGAAGTGACTGTGACGTCGCTTGCTGAACGACCGTTGCCGACAATCGTAAAACTCTCCCGATTGATTAAATGTTATGTTATGTTTTTTTAATAATATTAATGGCAATTGATATGACTAATAAATTTGTAAGAAATGATAATAATAATATTTAACAATATTTATCATTGTAGTTAATGTTATTTGAAAAATATCTTTGATAGTCATTTCATACAAAATTATCAGCCATCACAATCACCATTATATTATTGAAATAAAACTATCCCAGATAATATTTGAATTAAATTAACTATTATGATAAATATTATTAATATCATTTCTTACAAAATTATCAATCATCACAATTGCCATTATATTATTAAAATAAAACATATGACATTTATTCAATCGGGAGAGTCCGTGATTGATGTCGGCAACGTTCGCTCAGCAAGTGACGTCACAGTCCCTTCTATGTTTGAGCACTAATTTTGCGCTCGTCTAGCAGTCCATATAGTATAAAATCTATGCGTTTTTCTTATACCATTTAATGATGTATGAACGTTTCATACTTTCATTATTTTTCGGAACCCAATACGAAATCTAGGATTTAAAACTATTCCAAAGTACACTTTATTAGTTGCTTTATCGACTTTTAAACTGTCGAGAAAATCCGATTAGTATGGTTGCTTTAGTACTGTTGTGCAATTTTTTTGAGATCAGCAATAATTTAGTTAATTTACAATAATATGATCCTAGCAAGGAGAAAAATAAATTAAATGGTGGTTTGAACATTTGTCAAATCAGACAAAAAAGGGCACAATCGTCCACACCCCCAGAACAGTTCTGACAGGTATAATTATAGGTTAAATGATAATAGGTACAGGTAGGTAACACCAAATTGGTTTATAACAACTTTTAAATATACATAATTAAACAATCAAAGTTAAAGACAAAACCTATTTTTTTTAACAAAGTTAACCGAACTATGCGATACATTTTCTTCTTATATGGTTAGGCGTGGCTCAAAGGTCCAATTTGACTTTAAGCATTTATAATGCGATAACCAAACCAGTTACATCACAAAAAATAGCATATATAAAACAAACAACTTTCTGACTATGTTCAGTAAAACTCTTAGCTAATTCATAATTGTAGAAATTTTAAAAAAAAAAAATCCTGGTTCTTCTTACCCCAGGGGGCAAAAACAGGTCCAATGTCTTATTTTAATTTTGAAGGGATTTTAAAAAACAATAGCTACATTGTCCAACCGATGCAATATATAAATTTCTAGGTGAATTTTCTAAAGAAATAAAACTGTACATAACCTTGATCTGGAATTTTGTTTAACATATTTATCAGCAAATTTGAATTACCTATTATTCATTTAATTTATCTCTTGTCAAGGTGTTTTTTAACTCTTTAACTTTTTAACTTTCAAATTTTTTTATTTGTTATTTTGGTTTTGTACACCTTTGCGAGGGTAAAGATTTAGTGTATCTTTTTTACCACCCACGTGTAAGCCCTTAGATAGGTTAAAACTGTTAAATCTAACTTAAAATTAACAATAAATTTTATGAAATAATTAAATAATGATTAGTAAACAAAGCAACAGTGCTCACAACCAAAAGAAATAACGAAAGAAAATTTTCAAATGTATTTTCAAACATTGCTTGAAACGTTTTTCTTCCGATAGCTACGTCGTAAGAATCAAGGTGATGTAAGAATCAATTAAATGATCTATTAAGTTTTCATTATTATTTTAAAGAAAAATTTAATAAATCATTTAAGGTAAAAAGAGCAAGGAAACGACAGAAATTATAATAAGATTTTTATTATCACACAAAACAACTACTAGGGTCGGAAATCATGTCCTTTTTTTTGGATTTTTTGCCATTTGACCCTCAATTATTAATTAGTCAAAATATCATCGTAACTAAACAAATGCAATGATGCCAAATATAATGATGACTATCCGCGCATTTTAGGTCACTTGGCACTTAATCCATTTTACGCCTTCAGAATATGAGCAGTCTCAAACCAGACAAAATCTGTGAAATCTTTGTTTTCTTGTGTTGCTTTTTCTTTTTCTCAATAGTATGTTTTCTTATTGTTAGTGCAATTAAATTTTTTTACTTGTTCACACTTTCAATCAAAAAAAAACATCAAAACCTCTTTACAACCGTACTTAGAAAATTTTGAAAACAAATCTTCTTTAGGACTGAGCTAAATTATCTAGACGAAATCTAAATGCTGGTAATTAACGTTCAGCACTTGCAGCAAACTAAATTATTCTATATCGTTACAAGTATTAGTTATTATTGAAAGAAATCGAATAGAAACACTTGATTCGTTCACAAAAATGCAGATCATGTTAATGTAGAACACACTGACTCAATCCAATAATGGAAATCTTATAACCAGAGTAGTTTATCTGTTATTACGACTGTCACTACCGTACCCTGGCACAATCGTACCCAGTCTATCCTACTTTATTTGAATTATAAATTGGTTTTGGACGTACAATACTAATATATTAGTACATATTACAATATATATTTCAGGAGAGCCAATAACGAAGAAGAAGAGCCAGATACGAGATGATTACATGGAAGGCGCCAGGTTAGCTCCTGAATTGGCGGTGTTGGTCAGGAGGCAACAAAAACGTTTGTTGAAAAGAAACAAGAGCCGAAGTGAAAGTCCAGACACCAAACGCGGTCCTTCGAGAGGGAATTCGAAGAGGAGATCAAGATCTAGAGGCAGCAAAAGGCGACGCCAGGGGTCAATTCCAGCAAAACCACAAAGAAAAGGATCCACACCCTCTACCAGAACTCCTGAAACAGATGCTGACAGTAGTGATGAACGAAAACCATCAGAAACATCCAACGAAACTGATGCGAACATCAGTGATAATAATGTTATTTGACAAACTGCTCAAAACATATATATGAAGATTACCCAGTATTTGGAATACATTGGATACTACGGTAAATTCATCAAAAAGGAAAAAAGCTGATAATAATTATAAATAAATGAAAGATAACTAGTGAGGTTTGTGGGTAGTTTTCGTTTTCGTCGGCTGAGCTAGCATTCCAAGAACACTTCACTGGCATGCGATGTACAAACTTACGTGTATGTGGATTTTAAGTTACTACGATATTATCTTTATTTTGCAGTATGATCACTAATATTATTAGTAATTATGTTTAAGTAATAATACCAGTTTTCAAGAGAAGTAATAATAACAGAGAAGAAGAAATCCCAACATGTTATGTGCTATTAATAAACAATTGGAAGGATTTCCTATTTAAACTTATACCAACTGTTATGCCATCTCTCGGATTCATCCCTTAATATAGAACAACATGTGGTAACACTAAAGGATTGGTAACACTGTGGTACCCCTTTGGCAACTCTGTTTCAGCCACAGAGGAGCAAAGAACAGTTCATCATCAGTCTCAATTCAACCATTATAACAAACACTTCCATTTTATTGAACATTCTGTCTGATTGTTTATAAATATATTTCATGTAATGTGTACGTAAGTCTTTTATTTATTCTGAATTTATCATAATCTGCCAATTCTGCAAATTGGCACAACACAACGTTTTATTTCATATATTCATATATTCATACATATTTAATATATTCTATTATGTTAAAAAACTATATATATATATATATATATATATATATATATATATAAATATATATGTATGTAAATTCTTTATTTATATATATATATATATATTCTTTAGTTCGATTCTTATTGATAGGGCAATGTGCTGATTAAATTTTAGCAAAAGTCGGTCCAGCCGTTTTGGAGTTACAAAGCAAATAGTGCAGGAGATAAAACTTGAGTTTTTAAGAGAACGGGCCGATTTAAATAATCCAAGAAAAATTCTATGCGTAATAATGGGAAAAAGGGGTGATTAGTTTTTGGCAGGTCCAGCTTATTTGGAGATACGGAGCTAAATGTGCAAAAAATGGCAGTTTTTTAGAAAAATATCCGATCTGAATGCTTCAAAAAACTTTCTGTTTGTGTTGACATAACGATTGCTTTTGGGATTTTTTTTTTAATTTCCAAAAAATATTTTTTTAAATATCGAAAATAAATTAGAATTTTCAAAATTTGATTCGGTACGAAAAGTTCGAGCATTTGCCTCAATGCACGATGCCACACATCACTAGTTGTATATATTGTTGAAATCTTTACAATTTCAATAATTTAGCTTGTATTTTCAATTATTAAAATCATCTGAAAATTTGAACTCCTAGTTCTTTTATATTGAAAATCGCTTCCTCCTTCTGTTAAGAAAACTCTTAATGCTATTACTGATACTTCGATGAGTTACGACTGCCAATAAATATTATAACTTTATGGTTACTTTTTTCTTCTTTTCATTCCTGAAGCGTTTTCCCGCATATTCAATGTCGTTTTCTCAACTAATAAAACACGACAAAATATAGATAAACGCAAACAATTTTAAAAACGATAAGTTTCTGAATCTGTTAGATTATCCAATATTTATGTGAAAATAGCATAGTATGTGCTATATAGTATATACCCTCAACTATTATAAAATAAATATTATAAAATTTATTAATTCTCTTATATCTAGACCATTTTTTTTAATTTCACCTATATCATTTTGAAATCTAAAAGATGTAAAGATGTCACATGTAATTTTGTGAAATAATTCATGTAGTCACGAGTAAATGAATTTAAATTATTATAATTGCACCTAATTTTTATCTAGAGTAACATGTTAGTTATAACTTATGCCACAGTTAGTCTATGATTTAACAAATATAATATATAAAAAAGTAAAAATTTCTAGTATTTTAAAACTTGAAGTATAAATAAATAATTTACAGATTATAATTAATTAATAATATGAATATTAAAAGACAAATTTTACATGGACATTTTATGACAAATTACGTATTAATTTTTTATACTATTTTTAATATTTTTAAGTATGCAAGGAAGCCATATTAGGAAATAAATGAAAACTTATTATTATTTAATTATTAAATAATCATAATAATAATAAATTTTTATTGTGTCAATACAAATTTAATACTGGTTAAATTTTATTTTAATATCGGCCAAGTATAGGCTAAATGCTAGCAAAACTTGGGCTTAAAAATATTATTCCAGTATGATACTGGTTAAAAATCGAAAATAAATTTTTATATTACTAAATTACTAAATATCAATATGTTTCTCTAGATTAGATATTTATTATATTCTAGATAGATAATGATTTATGGACCGATTCGGCCGCATAACAGACCAATGTCTATGGCAAGGCTATGTTATGAAGAGCTTTCCATACTAAGTCGTTCTAAATATTGACAAAAGACATGTGATTGCTATACAACCAGGCGTTTTTCTCAGGTTGTCATATAGAAAACCTAACCTAGAAACCGCATAAGTGTCAAGAAATCGATGTTAGATAACAGGGTCTTTCTGACCCAGCTTCATAACATAAAAGTGACGTTGCAGTTTATGTGTAAAACGCCTATATGCTCACCGAATACATGACATTTTGACAGTATTCAGTATGATTTAGTAGCATAATATATGGAAGTTAGCCGTAACATAGCCTTGCCATAACATTGGTCTGTTGTGCTGCTGAATCGGTCCATTAATTCTAGAAAAGCTTTATAAGAATAAAGAGTTTTTTTTAAATGTGTATATATTTTTGTTTGAAATATTATAATAAATCCAGTATACAATGATGGTTAAATATTGAGAGAATTTTAGAATTTTTATTTCAGGTGCTAATTGAAACCATTTCAATCCTAACTTACGTTCATAAAACACATTGGGACAACAACAATTTTTGTGATAGATGATAGATTAGTACTTAAATATGTGAATTCTCCGAAAAATAATATAAGTATTTTATTTTCATCCCTTTACATTTTGGGAATCGTTTTTCCATCGATTGGAGTCATGTGCATCAAAAGTAAGTTGTCTTCTATAATCTTGGGGAGGGACATTATTTCGGTTTGGTTAGACGATTTTTAAATTGCTTAAATATATCGGTTGAAACATATTTTTGTGATAGCATGAAAAATGCTTTTCACAAACTTTTATACACCTCGTAAAAAACTCCCCTGGCTGATATTTTATTGAAGATATTAAAATTACGATGCGATCTATAAATCGAAAGATGATGCGAGACATACGGATATCTTTAAGTTTTATTACTCGGAAGAAAAGAAAAGTTAAACGATTTTATGATATTTTTTGATCGTAAATACTTGAAGGAAATTTATCATTCGGCAATTAATTATTTAGCCAAAATTTATTTGCGGATTATTTTGTGCAGGGTATGGCGGGGCACAAAGATCCAATTTGACAACAAATAACACACATTAAACAAAGCACAGTCTGACTATGTTTAGTAAAAGCTCCCTGTTAATTCAATATTGTAGAAATGAGTTTTTTTTCCTTTTTCAAAAATTTGTGACCTGGTTCTTTTTGCCCCATAGACGAGGTTAATTGAAACGGCTAGGAAACAAACAAGTTCAACGTCTTATATTCATTTTAAAGTAATTTTGCAAAAAGACGACATTATTCAACCGATGCATGATATAAATTTCATGGGTGCATTTTTTACAGAAATAACTCCATAAATAACCTTGATCTGGTATTAAGACACGAAAATCATCGGCAGAGTTGGAAGAACTATTTATTTAATTTATCTTTTGTAAATTTACCCAAACCTTTTAGCCCCACTCTACCCTATTTATTTATTGACATTCATTGTTATAAATTGAAATTTATAAAACTATTTGTACCCAATATTATTTTATTAGATTTTCAACACATATAAACTAAATAAATTAAAATATCATAAGTTCCTAGAGCAACTCGTCATTCTTGTAAATAATAATAAATTCATAATATTAAGTCTATTATTGAAGTAAAACTTCTTTAGGCGCGACTAGGACGTAAATCCGTACAAATGCAACGGAAGTCCGTTACGGCAGAACTGTACGTCATTCGTTTTCGATGAAATCATTTCAATCGACCCGGATTGTGATTAGTCGTGGTGTATGTGAATAGAGAACTGTCGTTGTATGCTTACCGGCATCAACGTTGTATGCGTACCGATATCAGCAAGGAAATCGGCATAGATAAATAAACATTTTAAAGTTACATTGTCGTACAATACTTGATTTTATGAAAAATGCCTGAATCAGAAGAATATTTTACCCTGTTTCTTGAAAATATTGATTAATAAGAATAATGATTAGTAAGTTTATTGATAAGAAATTATTTTTATATTTGTAGTTTCTATAAATCTTTGAAGTTATTAAAATGAAAAATATTTTTTAGACAAGACAGATATTACAGCTGTTCAAAGAATGAGATTATATCGCCAGCGAAAAAGTAATCAAATACAAGCAGTCAATGAATGTATGTTAATTTTAATTACATGAAGTTCTTCAAACATAATTATTACATATTGAGTGAAGTTGCAAGAACAATATTTATTTAGGCGTTGTTTAACATAATCTACTGTGTGAACGAATATTATAGAACTTATTAATCAGCAATTACTTCATTTAAAAATATATGTTTTATAATTTATCATTATATAAATATGTATAATGATTGACACTAATAAATGTGTGCATCACGAGTGTTACCATATTACTAATAAACATTATTTAAAATTTTTATATGATATATTTATTTTTACAAGTGCCATCTTGTACAGTAGCAAATAAGTTTTACTTCAATCGCGTGCGAACCTCATGCACTTTTTTCTTTTTTTATATTTATATCAGAATATACAAATAACTTACGTTAAAGTGAAATACCATTTACACCTAGTATATTAATTATCTTCATTTACTTCAATTTACTAGTGTATCTTTAATTTAACACTCCCTGAACACATCGGTATTTTTTCCAACCAACATCTATTTATTAACAAAAAAAAAGAATAATTGATACAACTTGAGCAGTATAAGCATAAACAAATCGCAAGTATAAAATAGTAAAAATTTCCGTCAAACGTCCCTTTCACGTCCCTATTTATAAGTTATTGCTACATTAGCCTTTTTGCAACAATGCAGACATATCTCGTAAATATAAAGAAACGGCTGAAAGGACTCATACCACCTATTTTAAAGCGAAGGAGCTTATCTCGAGCTTTTTTCTGTAAAAAAATCTATTAGTATTAACAATAACGATGCTTTAAAGCATTATATTAACCCCACATTTTTCTTGTTGGAACGCGACGGCTTATACCCCCGAAAGATGTATCTTATTTGAATATCAGAATGAGCTAGGCCAGTGCAGGAGGAGGAAGATATATTTGAAGAAATGTATTAAAAATATAATAACAACTAGCGTAATAAAATGATACAATCTGTTTAATACAGATACAATATTAATAATAATTGAATTAAAAATTATTAACCTAATATCATTTAAACCAGTGATTTCCAAAGCGGTCGTTGCAAGAAAGAGGAAGATGATGGACACTAGGGTTTGTCGGTTTTCAAAAACCGATTTAAAAACCGTTTTTTTTGGCGAAAATTATGGAAGTCGAAAACCGGTTGTTTACCTAAAAAGGTCGGTTTTTACTGTGTACATGGAAAATGACAAATATAACCAAATATAAAATATAGATGAAAGCGTTTTGATTCTTGAAATCATATCGGTTCAATAGCATTTCATATCTTATCAGTCTGCAATGGTTTCCACAAAGGTTTTGTATATCTTAATTTTGATTTTTATACCAGTATATATATTAATTTAAATCAGTCAGTTACGTCTTCTTGAAGTAACTTCCTCTAACTTAAATAAAAGAGTTTTAAACCCTAGAATTCACAAATTAAAGAACAAAAAACTTAGAATTATTATATCTAATATAGCTTTGAAAACAATTAAGCATATTTTGGTCGCAAGTATGAGAGTATTTTCTATTTCAGGAAATTTTGTGAGTAAACAAAGGACACGTCTAAGTAGCAATTCGATAGACGTTCTCAGTTTTTTGAAGTCATATTTTATTAAACAAAAAAACAATTAGAATGCTTAAAATTAATTAATTAAAATTGCTCTGAACAGACAATACCCGAGTTTAGCTTAATTGTTTTTAAAACTATATTTGATAATAACAAGTATGTATTAACATGTATCTAATATTTTTTGATTTTATTTTAATTCAATGATTTTTTTATTTGAAAATGTATTATTTTTATTTATTCGAAAACTTTCCTTTCACTATCATAAAAATATTTTCATTCTAATATGTGAAAATGGTGCATGAATAACGAATAATTATTTTCAAAGTTATTTAATCAAGATAAACTATTATTTTTTAGTTCGACTAATTAAAATTAAAATAATTTTATTTACTATCTATAAAATTGAACAATAAATAAATTCAGTTAAATACTGCTCTAAACTACACTAAATTTGCAGATAAATTACAGGATATTCGAGCAAAAATTGATTTTCTATATAAAATTCGAAAACCGGTTAAAACAGGTTTTTTAGTAAATTTAAAATTCGAAAACCGGTTTTCTGAAATGTCGGTTTTTGTATAAACCCCAGTCCACTCGCATGTTATTGAACATTATTAGAAAAGGGAACAGTTATGGTAATATCTTTTTTTTTTGACATTTGTGCATTTTCTAGGTTAGATTTTTTATTCTATCTAACTGCACAACAACCACCACATGGTTTTTGTTATGACCCAGTAGGATTTTGTTTGAAAAATATATTTATATTTTTTACAAAAAAGACTATGTCTGTAGTAATTTTATCAATACCACAGTTAGTGAGTCTGTAGTATTATTATCAATACCCATTGAGTACAGTTTCAGGGTACATACTCTTTTGCATATTTAAAAAAGAAGGTGCAGAATGAATTTATAGTTATTTATTTATAGCTGTGTTATTCATTGTCAACACCTTGTTGCCTAAATTCAGACGCATATTTCCAAAAGCCAGTTTTCTAATTCATCAGAAACAATAAAATAAAGATGACATTATTTCTTACTATGAGTACTTGGTTGCTCCATTCGGATTTTAATGAATTATTTGAATATATATTAAAAATGAATATACCTGATTGGACTTTAGATCCTTTTTAAATGCAAATGCGCAAGATTGTCAATTATAAAAAATCAATGCAGGTAAATTAAAAATGATGAATTAAATTTAAAATCAGGTGTGGCTACCAACAATGACTACAAAATGATATTCCTACACCCTATCTACAAATTTGGGCTCTCATCATTTCGGAATCAGACCAAAAACTTGAACTTCACTTGACAGACATATATTTTGTTCTGTCATTTAGACAGCTACTATGATGCTGATTCCATGCATTAAAATAAATTTAATAAAAAAATATATAAATGCTACTGAATGTACTTCAAGCACGACTGATGTTAACAAATTCCATTATTTGCTACTGCTCCCAAATTTAATGGAACATAGGTACATACAAATGATGGATTAAAAATAAATTTAAGGGTAGTAGTCCTGACCACCAACAAAGACTGCAAAATGAGATTTCTACATCTTATCAACAAATTTGGGCTCTCATGATTTCGGAATCAGACTAAAAACTTGAACTTCAATTGACAGGTTTATATTTTGTTCTGTCATTTAGACACCTACTATGTTGCTGATTCCATGCATTAAAATAGAAAATATATCAATGATAATAAATGTACTTCAAGCACGACTGATATTACCAAATTCCATAATCTAATGCTAAATTTTCATACTAATCCCAAATTTAATGGAACCTAGCTAATTATGGATAAACCAAAAAATGTGTATTAAAACTAAAAACAAAAGACGTTGACGTTCTAGATCATTTTCAAAAACAAAAGCGTCATGGAACCCATCATGTAAAAAAGTAATATTGGCATTTGAGTATGGTCGGCATATTTTTCTAAATTTATATTTGAAATTTATTAGTACATCTTTATGTGATATAAAATTATTAAGTATACTTGAAAAATTAAAAAAAGTTAGTTGTTTATGATCTTTTTCAAATTGCAAGTTCAAAAGCAAAACCCTGAAGAAAACGATCAGAGCAGTATTAAAGATGAGAGGACGAAAAGAACCGAATGCAAAACCATCCAAAAATGGTAAAGGAGATACAACTGAAGCCATAAATAATAAAACTGGAAGAAAAAGAAATGTGTCACCAGTCACGGATCATACGGAAATGACACCAAATTCTGATGCACAATTTGATGGAAGTCCACAGAAAAAACTAAAAATTAATGATGACAAGTTGCAACCTGAAGTTGTTATTGAAATAATGGAAGGCATTTATTTGGTGAAAGAGGCACCGAATGAGGAGGTTGATGCAAAAATCATTAGGGCCATTGCGAGTTGTGCATTCCACAAACCAATTATAGAAGAATCTGAAATCAATATTTCTGACACTGGTCTTGATTCACTGAATGGAACAAATTGGTTAGAGGACACTGTAATTAATTTATATATGGATTTATTGACACAACGAGGAACTGAACCGGGTCAACTTAAGGTGCATGCCATGAACACCTTTTTTCTGCTAAGCTTACAAGCTCATGGTTACAGTTCTGTTTGTACATGGACCAAAAACGTGGATATATTTACTTATGATTTAATGCCGATTCCAGTTCATGTTAATGGTTTCCATTGGTGTATGCTAATTATTGATTTCACACATAAAAGCATAAAGTATTATGATAGTTTGGATGGTTCCGATCAAGGTGTTCTCGACATGATGGAATCATATTTGAAAGACGAGTCATTGGATAAGAAAAAAATACCACTAGACACAAGTACCTGGACAAAGGAAATTGTTAAGGATATACCTCAGCAAGAGAATGGTTATGACTGTGGAGTCTTTTCTTGTATGTTTGCAGAATATATATGTAGAGGTGCAAAAATCGACTTTAGTCAAAATGATATGGAATATTTTCGGAAGAAAATGCATTTAGAAATAGTCAATGGAAAATTACTAACTTAATGTTTGTTTGTTAGCTTCAAATTTTTGTTTAGATTATTACAAAATCATTAATGTCAGAAAATGTTTTTTCAATATTTATGAATCCTCGGCGACAAATTATTACAATGTAATTTCATAGTTTGTGAATTGTTTTTACTAATAAAATTTTAAAATATATTGATTTCCATGTAAAATTTCATGTAATATACTATTAATTGCACAAATGGTTAAATATACTTGTTTTATTTTTTGATAAATATTTTTTTTTTAATTTCAATAATTATTACAACTGTTAAATAATTAACATCAAGTAATTATGATAAATAATAACATAAATTTAAATAAATAAGAGTGCAAAGGATAGAATTTACATAAAACTAATATCCGTAATATGATGATTTAATATAAAATAGAAGCAAATAATAATAAAAATAAAATTAATAAATAATATAAATAAAATTTCTGATAAATAAATACATAATTATTAAATCTAGTGGTGCATGGCATCGTGTCTTAAGGCAAATTTCTGAAATTTTCTGTAACAAAAATTAAAATTTTTAAAAAAACTTCAAAATTATTTGAAAACATTGAAAAAAAATAGATTTTTGAAAATTTAGAATTTTTTGAAATAATTTGACTTTGTTGAAAAATTAGATTTTATTTAGATTTAGAACTTTTGAAAATTTTGAACTGGTACTGATTACGGAATTTATAAAAATGTAAACAAAATTTGATCCAATTTTCTATGAAATATCATTAATAATTTTTGACAGCAAAATGTCATTTTCTTGGCTTAGACAGTTGCTATTAAAAAACAAAAAAAAATTCATTTTAATGGTTCTATAATAATGATGGGTAGTATTCTGGGAAAAATAGTGTGAGAGATTTCCCATTGCCATTCCACACCGTAGTGCCTGAATTGGGCTATTGTCAATTGGAAACATATTTTGGATCTATATTTTCAAATAAAAATGGTCATCGGTACTGCCCGATGCCAGGTCGTCCAGAGCAGAGTTTGAATACACCAGTCCGTGAGCTTAACCTTTACACCATGAAACACCAATGATCACATATCGATTTTTTTGCAATATTGTATTTATAAATTCTTGTGTTTCATTATATAATACATATCAGTTTATTTTGCATAATATTGGCATTTTTCTTGCCAAATAATGTTGAACAATAGTATAGCTCTATTTATTGGATAGTTGTCAGATAGACAAAAAAACTCTTGTTTTTTTAAATTTTAATTTATTTCATTTTACCTGATAATATAGTGCTAATATAAAAAACAGGTAATATTAAACAATAATAAACAACTAATACAAGTTTTATCACAACAAAAAACAATTCAATATCGAAGTCTAACAATCTGGTTTATCAAATTAATTGCATGGACTGTGATTCAATATATATTGGTGAAACAAGTCAAAATACAACTTCTTTAGCAACGTAAAAATAAATCCAAAAATCATAAACAATTCAAAACTATTGACAAAATATATACATACAACGAAACTCAATATATAATTTTTCAACTACCCATAATTTTTTTAAAAAAAAAAACAAAAAACGTTTTTCCGAAGGACGTTTTATTGACGTTTGCACTTAATTTATTAAAATTCTACAATTATTATGTTAGAGTCTAGTAATTAATATGATCTAATATTTTTAACTTTTCATTCTGCTATAGGAGCCAAAATACTCTTGATAGCAAATATTTCAAAAAGTACAATCTTAATTGCGAAATCTTCGTTTGCATGTATTTGCGGAATATTTACATGTATATATCGGAGAAGTTGGGGGTTGAATTGCTCATTTGACGGCCGATATAAATTACAGGCAATTTTTATTCTATTTTTTAATATCTCCATCCTTAATACATAAATACGGGGCGGCACGCGTAATGGCATTAGAGTTCAGAAAATATATGTAGCGAGATTCAGGTCTCTTTTGGGTAAAGAGCTGGTGCAAAATTGTAATGGTAATACTAATAAAAATAAATACCATATACTAATAGATATGCAAAAAAAATACTTAAAGAACACTGGTCATTAACGATATAAAACTATTTTTTGTTTAGATTTACAGAGTGATCTACCTCTATACAAGTAAATTATTATTAGAAGAATTCGAACATGAAGACTGATCTTCAAAATCAAAGCGACTGAAAGCAATAATGTAAACTTGTTCGAACAAACATACTTTACCTACATCCGTATAGCTTTACCTACATCAGTATAGTTTAGCTGTTATGACGACTATCACTACTGTACCCTGGCACAACCGTACCCAGTCTTCCCTATCTGTAAAGTCATTTCAAACACCAAAATTTTTTTAGGTGCAGATTTGAAATTTATAGAAGCAAAATACTCAAAAAAAAGGTGTACAGTACTGTCCATATACTACTATTTTATTTGTCCCATATCTTCTATTGCGATTTGACTACCAGCCACCCTACCAATGTTTTAAATATGCATGTGTATATAAAATATATTTGTGTATGAATATATAAAATATATTCATTTGTGTGTAATACATGGAGCGAGTCAGTTCAGTTCGGTACATCACTTGATGTTTTGTGATATTATTATTTTCGAAGATTGATCTGAGGCAATCTTTCATAGGATTTTCCTGTTCGCATTTTCTAATGATAAGATGTGATTTTTTGCCGTTGAAATGCTAAGAGGTGAATCAGGAATAAAACCTTAAGATATCATTTATATTATTAAATCACTGTTATGATAAATATTTGCTACCCATAGTCTTTTTTAAAAATTTCTTATGTCGGTTATTACATTATAAAATAATTCCGACTAGAATAAAAAAATTGTTTTACAAGGAAAACATTAGGTCCATTCGTCTTCGATTTTGTTAAAACTTCATATGAGGAGAAAGTTGATAGGCAAGACGAGTTCCTTGAAATATTAAAGACCCATGAAAAAAAGTTTAATTGAAATAATTTTTAACAATTATAAAATAGATAGAGAGCACTACTAGTTAAAAACTAGATTGCACACAGCAACAACAATATTGTGCAAATCTAGTAATTTTTTTAATAAAATGCTACTAAAATGAATAAATCTCTAAGTGATTGATTCGAATAATTCTGATTGAAATCTAATAAAGAGGGGGGCGGAAAATTGAAAAAAAAGCCAGAAAAGCGGAAAAATCGTTTTTCACATGCAGCGTCATCTCTGATACTTAGCATGCACTACAAACTAATATTTTTTGTTTGACTGCTACTCATTTATTTGGCTATTCATTGTTATCTGCTCAGTTAATTTTATGTGACAAACCGGCATTGTGTTCACTGTGAAATTATGCACAAAAAGTAAAAAAATAAGTTATTTGTTTCGTATTCCAATTGGAAACCATTAAATCAATCACGTATATTGTGCAATTTTTTTTATTCAATTTCAACAGCAGGCAATTTTTTTTTCAACTTTTAATCACCAAACGAACGAAGTTTGCCCGGCTCGCTAGTTTTTAATACATTTTACAAAAATATCTTTTATGACTAGTAAAAAAAATTCTCATGAGTCTAGATGCTATTTTCTGTATAGTCACACCAAGATTTTTTTAAATCCGGCTCTGCTCTTCCTGCACAATTATTATTATTCTCCCGAATACGTATCGGTTTATATGTATATATTTCGTCGTATATTATATAAAAATGTTAAGTCCCGAAATCGCGGTTGAACTCAACGCGCGAATTAATCAAATCGCGCGAGCACTAAGATGCTAATATTCGTGGTATATCTTCGCTTATAATTTATTACGGCTATATATTACCGAAAATCGCATCAAGTAGCTGTATTCTAGTATAGATAATGATATTTTTAGTCAGTTTGATTAAAAATATGATAAATACATATACGTTAATGTTGACACTGATGATGCATGGCGTGGAATACACTATATTTCACATTTAGAACTAATATTTATTTATATAATACTGATAGTAAGAATTATAAATAGATATTCATTATTTGAAATATAGATTTGCAATAGATTGCTAATTGTTTCAAATAGATAATCAATGTAATTGTCAACTTTAAAATCGTTAGGTCAGTTTTTGGCTTTAAATCCAATACAAATTTAATTTGTACTATTAATATCATTATGACATATCTGCAAATTTTTTTCCAACGGAAAAATGGAATGGAATGCCAATCCAGTAATTGGACGTCTGCTAATGATACAAATTAAATGTTTTTGAAATATATTCATAAAGTTGTTGTATTAAATTTTTTATGTGATTCTCATTTCAAATTGTGGCAATATATTTTCCGTTTTCTTCTATTCGAATTTTCAAATTATTTATCTTTTACATTTGGCTATATTTGTCATTTTCCTACTAAAGACTTTTTCTACTAAAAAAACGGATTTCGAATTTCATAATTTTCACCAAAAAACCGGTTTTTGAAAACCGACAAATCCTAGTTGTAACGCAATTGGTTTGATTTTCACAGTATAATTGCTAAAAATCAAATTGGACCTTTGTGCCCCAACCTACCCTACATACCACAGTTGATTTGACTATAATTTGCTTCTAACCATTACTTTTCCAAGTATTTTCTTAAATTGTAATTTATCGACTTTTCTATTTTATGGCTTTCTTTTGCCAACTCTTATACGATAAGCTTATAGTTTGTGTGGTAATTCTGAAGTATTGTCCAATACATATACGAATTTTTTTACTTGATTTATAGAACCATTAAGTATAAGCAATTTAAAAGAAACTAAGTTGTTCACGTCTATAAAAAAATAAATTTATGGTATTGAATATTTACTACACACACGCGAATAGAAATATTACTACGTAGCCAATTTGTTTTAGTATGGTACAAATAATCTTAAGGAAAATTGCATGAATTTTAAGAGCTGTGGTAATAATCGACTTAATTAATAACTATAGAGATTTAAAAACTTTCTAAATTGTTATAATAAAATTGTGATGCGATCCACAGAGTGTGTTACTGTAGTGCACTGACTCATGGAAACTTGTTCGAACAAACATACTTTACCTTTCTTAGGACCCTATCTCAAAATCAGCGCAGTTTAGCTATTATGACGACTGTCACTACCGTGCCCTGGCACAACCGTACCCAGCCTCCCCAACTACATATATTTTAAACTATAAAATAATTTTGAAGAAGTTTATGTAAAAAACTTTACATTGTAATAAAACACGGATATTACCATGTTTTATAAAGCACTTCCAATCGACAAAATCCAATATTAACAAAATGCTCCAATTTATGTAGTCATGCTACCCCTTTGCCAGTAGATCCAATATATATATGTGGAGTCCTCTAATAAGACGAATCTTACAAATGGGGCGTCTGTAGACAAACAATTTATCCGTTAAATTCCCTTAAATCAATCAAATCAAATCAGATCACTAGACAACCCCTTCGCCTCTAATAGATACAAAGGATACACTCGGACACGTACCAAATCGCAAATGGAACAGAAATTTCGAAATGGCAATGATGGCAAAAGTAAGGTCGGGGGTAGAAGTTAATAAATCAAGTGCTAAACAAATGTAAACAGAACTAAATAAATACAAAAAAATTACTTTATTGTTTTTGTTGTAGATTCAAGACGTTTTGTAAAATATCAAAACTTTGTAAAATATGGGGTTTACTCAAAATTTTGGTTAGTTTTTGAAAATTTGAAGATTTTGAAATAATGTGTTTTCAAAAGATATGCTTTATTTTTTCCAATAGGTGCATTATATTTTCAATAAATAAAAACCTGCTTCTTATGTTAAAATTTTTAAATTTACGCAAAAATATTATTTTTTAATTAAACCATATGAAATCTAAATTACACAGTTCCGAAAATTTTAATATGTACTAACAAATTTCTAAATTCTTTCATATGTAGGAATAAAAATGACCTAATTGTATAACAATCCAAATAAATAGATAAAAAATATTTTACAATATTTGAAATATAAACGATATTAAGAAAATACTAGTAGTTCATACACTGAATTTATAAAGAATTGAGACTGCACTTGCCTCTCTTGATGGTCAAAAATTGAGAATAGCTCAATTAATAATAATTTGAGTATGTTTATTTAAAGAGTGAAATAGTGAGTTGTCAACCGCAAGTATAATAAATAAAAATATTCTGAAGTAAAACTTCTTTAGAAGCGACTAGAGTGTAAATCCGTACAAATGCAACGGAAGTCTGTTACGCCCGAACTGTTCGTCATTCGCTCTGGATGAGATAATTTCTATACGGGTCGATTGTGATTAGTCGTCGTGTATGTGAATAGAGATCTGTCGTTGTATGCGTACCGGCATCAACATTGTATGCGTACCGATATCAACAAGGGAATCGGCATAGATAAATAAACATTTTAAAGTTACATCGTAGTACAAATCTTGATTTAATGAAAAATGCCTGAATCAGAAGAATATTTTACCTTGTTCTTTGAAAATAATAAAACAAATTAAACATTTTTGCCGTGTACTAAACTTAAGTTTATCGATTAGAAATTATTTCTATATTATTCGTAGTTTCTGTAAATATTTGAAGTTATTAAAATGGATGGCAAGACCGATGTTACAGCAGTTCAAAGACTGAGATTATATCGCCAGCGAAAAAAAAAAAAATACAAGCAGCCAATGAATGTATGTTATTTTAATTACATGAAGTTCTTCAAACACAATTACATGACGAGTGAAGTTGCGTAAACAATATTTGTTTAGACGTTGTTTAACATAATCCACTGTGTGAACAAATATTATAAAAATTTATTAATTAGCAATTACTTCATTTATCTAATGAAGGTTTATTTCTAAATGCTAATTACAATGACAAACCGATCATGTCATATTTGAAGTGTGACTTTAATTACATTATTGTTTTTAAATATTATACATATTTTTAATGCTATTATAAATATATAATTTATAATTTATCATATAAATGTGTAAAATGTTTGACACTGATAAATGTGTGCATCACGAGTGTTACCATATTACTAATAAACAATATGCAAAATTGTTATATGATGTATTTATTTTTACTTAAATGTCATCTTGTACAGTAACAAATAAGTTTTACTTCAACCGCGTGTGAACCTTACGCGCACTGTTTTATTATGAACAATTATTGTATCTGGTCCTTCTAAAAGGATAAGTTGCTAAGATCAGTTGTATTAAAGATAAAATTAAACATTGTCAAATAATCAATAAAATTTCTTGCCATGGTGAAACATATTTTGAACCTACATACTTTCTTCCCTTACCTACCCTGTTTTAAAACCACCCCTAGTCCCAAGAATTCGTCATTTTCTTCTCGAAGAGACGGATACATCGGAAATTGACCCTTTTGCGGAACGTTTATATATTGAATAAATTTGATGGTCGGTTTCCTGACTGTATCTTTTGGGAAAAACGAACGAATGGGCGTCGTAAAAATCTATTATTCGACGACCTATAAAATTCGTGATGGCCCATTACCGTTCTGGTTGACCGTATATAAATGGCCTCGGTGAAAAATTGATGGATTGAGAAGAAGGAAATATGAAATTATTTGAAGGAATTTTTTGATTTAAGTATTTTATGTATTGATCACTTATCTTATGATTTATGATTTAATTTTGTAGTAGTTATTCGTAGTGAAGAAGTAACTAGTAAGATCTGGAACGAAGATGTTTTATATCGTATTACACAAAATCTTTTTACAAATAGATTTTTAAACGTTGTTGCTATCTTACTACCTGGATAGTTTTGGAATGTGGTGCAAGAGACATATTTTTTATATGAAGATAAAGTGAATAGACAAGGTAACAAATGAAGAATTTCAGAGAAGAGTGGGCAAAGAAAGGACTCTACTGATCACGATCATTAAAAGGAATGAGAACTGGATCAAACCCATTCTGCAAAAAGAGTGCATTCAACATGACGTCGTCGAAGGTAAAAAATAAGGACTGAAAGGATTGGGAAGAAGAAGAATGCAGATGGTTGATGACTGTCGCGAGAAGAGAAAATACATGGAACTGAAAACAAGAGCACAGGACCAGAAAGTATGGAAGCTGAATTAAGGAGAGAAAAATCTATATAAGTGTATAACGAGAAAAGAGAAACAAAAACCATTAAGTGGTGCTCTAATACCATAAAACTGACTTTGGACACACTACTATTTATTATTCTTATTGATATTATAAACAACAATATTCTAACTAGAATTAATTATAATTCAAAAGAATGGAATTAAAGAGATCTCTAAAACATAATTGAAATGCTTTAATTGTCGTAGTTCTGGCCATTTATTCACATACAGTGATGATGAAAAAATCGATGCACGATATTAATTTTTAAAATATTTTTTGAGCATAATACTATGAATTTTTCCAAGATTTTATTTATAAATTTCAAAATCAAATTCACTTATTCTTAATTCACTCAACTGATCTTCATCAGTCGAATAATAATACTCAAAAGTTAGAAGTTTTTTTTATTGAAAAAATGAAATGTAACATGTAGTGAAAAAATGTTCATGATGATATAGCTAAACTTATTTTTCGAATAAATAGTATAATAAATCGTAAAGGATAACAAAATTATTTATATTACATAGAAAAATTTTCATCTTTATTAATAATAATTAAAAATTTAAATTTACTCATCAAATCCATACGTAAATGACCTATTTTTAAGTTCTCCCAATATATTATTAATAATAATATTTAATTAATAATAATTAATATTTTATTAATTACAAGATTTAAACAGCTTTTTTAGACGTTCAGTATAAAAATGAATAGGATCATCTATATAATACATTTAATTATAAAACAGTACAAATAAATAAGAATTAAAATTTTTTCGAACATTCCAGCAACATGTTGAAACAAAAAATTGACAGATATTTTTTCTGTATTAGACTTCTTAAAACCCCAATATTTTAAATAATGTTAATTTTTAAATTATAGAGTTTTACAATGTTCAAACATGTAAAAAACAGTATTATAAATTAATATTTGCGCATTGAATCTACTCTTGGTTAATTAAATACCTAACTTATATTTATTTACACAAAGTATTAAATAAGATAAAAAAAATTGTTTAATTACAATGTTACGAATAATGTTTCGAAAGTCTCTAAAGTTTCTCATAGTTAATGCTTTGAGATTGAATAACATCAATTTAAATTATCATGTAAATTATCTAATAATATTTGAAATAGTCATATTTTTTATGTGAAAAAATTAGTATGGAAACCTAAACAAATGTTAAGCATTCTCAACATCTTGTAATTAAAAAAATGTAAAAAATAAAAAAAATATTTTAAAATATCTATTATTCGTATAAAACAAAATGTGTTGGTGTTGTTTAAATGTTACAAAAAACTAAACTTTCTATCGCACCCCTACTCAAATTGATATGAGAGCTTTTTTACAATATATATATATATATATATATATATATTATGGATACATGTATATATAAAAACGTTGGCCGCAGAACAAATAGGGAAATACCAAATAACAAACGACCGGTCGAAAGGTCAACACATCTCAGCGAAATTTGAAAAATTGATTCAATTTCGGTTTGAAAACACCATGATGGCAGTGCTGGATAGAAATAAGTATCATTTCTATTCCAAAGTAGCATAGGGAAAAAAATCCACGTACAGGAAAGTGAAAAAAATAGTTTTAGTAGATTAAAGTCATTTAAAAATCAATAGTAATGAGGTTTACCTGATAATTAATAACAACAAAAAATTTTGATTATTGCTGAAAATATTCAGAAAATTTTAATTATTGTTTAAACTCACAAGCCTTTATAATTAGCAGTTTGAAATATGATTTTACGCACATGTTTATTATAAAAGTTTTGGCCCTAATTAATTTTTTCTTAACATTTAATGTTGTGAAAATCTACAAAGACTAAAAAGTTTATAGGTTTTGTCGGTACTTACATTAGTAAACATATGTAGTTCAAAGTATTTTCATTTTATTTATTACTTCACTAATTTAGATTTTCATTAAGGGGGTATTCTACTGTAGAGTCATAAATTTCGCCCGGTTTTTGAAGCGCTGTATAAAGGAAAAAAATAATATTTTTACTATCGATTTTTTTATCATTTGTTTATTGATATTTTATTGCTACATAAAAAAAATATTATTAAAAAAAAATTAAAATTCACAAAGTTATGAGCAATCAAAGTGGGGGTTCCCAAAGAAAGAGGGTGTCCTGGCGTACATGATTCCAACCCTCCTGGTGATTTGAAACATAAAAAATAGATGGATTCTTAATTATAATAGATGCCGCTATCGTATGAACCTTGGATAAGTTAAACAAAAATTTTTTGTTTGAATGGCGGCAGTTTGAAAAAAAAAATTTTTTTTCATGTTTTTTTAACAATTCCGAATTTTTTAAAAATACTAAATAAAAAGTTATAGTTTTGGGCAAGGTCCATACGATAAAGCGATGTATAGAGAAGATTCTCTTCAAATTTGAAGTAAATCGGTTCATTAGAACTCGAGATATCCTTACCGCCAGCTCGAAAAAAGTAGTTCCGAGAAAAACGCGTTCAAAGTTTTGAGACAAGTCGGACCCGAACCGAGGCCACGTCACTAAAACGGATATAACTCAGGAAATAATAGTAATTTTAAAAAATCCTTTTAATGACATATTTTTGAATAACTAAACTTTGAAAATATAAAAAAAAAATTTTTCGATTTTTTCAAAATTCTACAGTAGAATACCCCCTTAACTTACAATTCTTATGAATGTACAATTTGAGGTTTAGTGATGAACAAAAAAAAATTTGGTTTCTAAAGTAGTAGACACATCATACCAGAAAATAAATGATTCTTTTGTAATACCTTTGGTTCATTTTTATATTTTAAAATCCAAAACTCATGAACAGTTGGTACAGATTACAACGATTGTGATACAACCTATATTGGAAAAAGTTACCAATAATATGAATTAATAAACACTATCTATTATTTAATCAACCCTAAACGATCTAAAACCACCTTTTTAAGCACATTTCTTTCCTAAATCACACCTTTATTATTAATCATCCAACCATTCTTTATATAAAAAGTTGACCTTTGACGATTTGCAGAATCTTATTTCATCTTCAACGAATGTAAACGGTGTATTTTTTTTTACTTTTCTATAAAAATATTAACTTTATAAATTTTGGTAAGGCTGATCTATTTCCTTAATTCCTGATATTCTGCAATCATGATAAAATACTCATAAATAATCTAATATTCTAATATTTAGTTTATTCGACACTTAAGTAGGTTTCTAACCTAACATTTTATAATTTTTGGTTTGGTTTGTTTGTTTGTTTTTCAAATTATTTGTGTTTTTTCTGGTTGGCAGGTATAGATAGTACAAAAATTTACGTAATTTTCATGTAAATGAATAATGAGACATATTGTTCTTAAAACAGTACAATTTTAAATAAATTAATATTAAATATATATATATATATATAATTTATATCGATATATCATCCACCCCTGTCTTCTGTTTCGGTTTTTAAATTCGCAAAACACGAATCACTAGAAAAATTCTAAAAAATAAATAAATCGGTATCTCGGCAATACGTAGCCAGTTGCATTTTTCAACCCCCGGCCAGTCGTGTATTTTTCAGAAACGTGTACGGAAACTACCCCAACTTCTCAATTCTTATTAGACGTGAATAAATTGGACAGATTACTAGAATGCGGACTATTCTGGGCGATGTATCGGACTTCAAAATATTCCACCCCTAGTGAGAGGGATTTTTCAGTTTATATAATTCAATTTATTCGACCCGTGATTTTGTGGGATGTTTTGAAAATCTATGTTAAGTGAGGTGAAGGAAGAATTATTTGTATCGGTGTATTGGCTATTAAGGAAACGATATATTTTTTGGTATTTGATATTAATTATATTAGTGGTAATGAGAAATAATAGATGATCAAAATGATAGTAATAGTAGCATAAATAATAAAAAAATATTAATAAAAAAATTCTAGTCGTAATAATATTATTAATAAAAAGATTCAGAAGAATAATAATAATAAGATTAATATTGAGAATAATATTAAAAATAATATTGAGAATAACAATAATAAGAATGACAATAAAAATAAAATTTTTAGTAAAATTAGTAACACAATCCAAATTATAATATCCAAAATAATGTCAAAAAGATAATAACAATAATACGCAAAATACAGCAAGTAATACTTATAATAACAGTATTAACTAGTGTGGTGCATGGCATCGTGCCTTAAGGTAAATTGCTGGAACTTCCCGCATCATAATTAAAAATCTTGGTACGAAACCCAAAAAAAAATACACAAATTGTGTACAAATCTCTATAAAATATCTGATAACTTGATGTACATATGTCCAATAAACATTTTTGACCGCCAAATGACTTTTTTTTAACTTATTTTTATTGAGAGTCCATAACCGCTAGACCTGCCTTCTCAAAAATTTGATTGGTTCATCTTATCAATACAAGTAAAATGTTTTTTGAATTATCAAAATCGGACGCTCCGCTCTCTTAAAAACTGAGTTACCATTTTTGGCACTTTTTGCCCCGTATCTTTGGAACGGCTAAACCTGCCTTCGCCAAAAACTAATCAGCACGTCTCCTTATCAATACGAATCGAATGTTTTTTGAATTATTCAAATCGGTTGATCGGTGTTCCCGAAATCGTTGACGAAAAATTGTATCCGCACACACAAATACTTTCACACACACACACATACATCCATTTTTTCTAAGGTATGCCAAACTATTCAGAAACCATTGAAACGTAAAGATATATAAAAAAATTCATTTTTGATTATTATAACTTGCCCTACGGGAAGTTAATAATAGGAATAGTAGTAATTATAATTGTATTATTATTAATAATAATATTGGTAATTGTAATATAGTAATACTTGTTATCATAATAGTTAAACAAGGTGTAAGCGGTATTTTGTCTTATGAGAAATTTTAAAAACGTGTGCAATAGATAAAGTTCACGATTTCAACATTAAATAGTTTTTTTTATAATTTAATTGCTTTTTACAGGCCTATAATATTTGTAAGGTTTGTTACGATTGTGAACTTTCTTTACCATCATACAAAAATTCATCAAAATTGACAAAAAAATAACATAGATTATAAGAAAATGGTCGGATGATATTTGTCAAAAACTAATCAGCATGATTCTCAAGTGATATAATACAAATATCTTTCAAATATCTTTAGTGATTTTTATAATAGAGATATCTTTCCAATGGTTTTAAAATTTTCAAAGTCGGTTCAGGATATTATGCAAACATGCGGCAGAAAAATTCTGCAGTTTTTTTTGTTTTTGTCACAATATGAGTCCAAGTTTCATCAAAAATGTCATATTTTGGCTTATTGTCAAATTATTTAGAATGATTTGAATCCACTGAAGATGGCCAATTTTTTTTATCAGTTTTAGCGTCCATAATTCTTACGTTTGTAATTCATTCAACAAATATAAACAAAAGCTGTCTTGAGGTCACCCAAACTCATTTCCTTGAAAATTTGTCCAAAATACTACCAAGACGAGACTAAAAAAGAAATACGTCTGAATTCTGTCATTGGCAAAATTACTATTTTTATTCTATGGTACCACCGTTTGGCATGTATCTATTTATTTATATAAATAATATAATCTGCATATCATCGTAAACACTGAGACAAATACCTGAAATATTTTCAATTCTCCATCGAGAAATGGATATGTGCCTCCACTTTCCAAATGTATTTCTAGATTTAATATGTCATACGGCGTTAGGGTAACATTTGTCGTAATAGAAATTCCGAATGTTATTTTTTCGTATTTCTCATCCCTTATGCGTTCGACTCGAAATGCGCGATTCATGTGTACTTAATATTGTAATACCTGTCATTTTTTGATTCTTCATATACGATGGAAAAAGACAGAGAAATTACCTTTTATTCTGTATTATCTGCATGACGATGCGAGTATTTTTGGAGTATGCGATTTGTGTCTCCAAGAATTAGTATCACCTATGGTATATGATCACGTGATAAAAGTCGAACCTGATTCTACAGAATTATCTATTTAGTAATGGTAAAAAAGTAATAATATGGAGAAACATAGTTTGGTAAATATGTATACTAAGTAGTAGTTTTGGAACAGAGTTAACAGTAAAACAAATGTCGAAGTTATTGCTGCAGAAACAGTAATTATTCCCATTATGTCTTGTCTGTACCAATCCTCAAGTTGTGGCGTCGACTTGTACAAATCACTTGTACGAGCAACTACAAGATCCAAGTTCAAACCCCACCTTGGGAACCGACCTGATTAGTTTTTGGTGAAGATCGACAGGGCCGTTTTTTTGTAATAAAGTGTTAAAAAAAATTTCACGATTTTTGTAATTTTTTTTTTTGCGTTAGGTATCATAGTCTTATAGATCATACTAAAATATTACAGTCTTACGACAAGTCGTTTAATTTTAATAGTTTGTGAAAATTTGCAAGAATTAGTATCGTTTTTTGGCGTTCGTCAAAATTAGAAATTACATCGACGTTTGCTCAAAAATGACTGAACCGATTTCAAAAATTTAAAAGCCATTTGATGTATGTCAATGAGGACTATCGCTTGTCAGGTTTGTGCGACGATCTGCCAAGCCGTTTCTTTGTAATTTGGAAAAACTTTTTGTCTATATTTAAGCTCATACTACCGAATCGATATAAAAAATCAAAAACTGTTCGAAAGATACAAGTTGGGAATGATACTGATTAGTTTTAGGTGAAAATCTACCAAGCCGTTTCTTGTAATTAACTGTTGAAAAAAAAATTTAAGCCGATTTTTATGGAACTTTTTTTGGCGATATATATCACGGTCTTATAGAACTTATTAAAATATTACAAGTAGTTTAATTTTAAAAATTCATAAAAGTTTAAGAAAATGAGTAGTTTTTTGACGTTTGTTAAAATTAAAATTAGATGATTTACTTGGTATAACAACAGAGTACTTGGTCCTAATAAACATACTTAACCATTGAAGTCCTACGGAAACTGGTTAAATTATGAAAGTTATTGATTTTTGAAAATTTGCCTTTATAATAAACTCCGAGCTAACGTGTTCGTTCCTTTTCAATAATGTGTAATAAATCCACTCGGAATACTTTTAATGACTCATAAATTAATTCATTTTTTGTTGATTAATTCGATTATTTAAATATATCGGGAAGTTCATGTAACTTGCCTCAAGGCAAAATACCAAACCAACTAGTTATATTTTAATTATTGAATATCTTTTGCGACAGATTATAATTTAAGATGTAAAACAAAGAGAAAGAAATAAAATATATTTTTGAAACAATTTTTGTGACCCACCTCGATCAATTACAAATAAAATCTTCCATACAAAATTGTGTATATAAACACGTTTCCTCCTCATTGTTCGCTCGAATGTGTATACGTACAATTCTCTTATTGATATTTCCCTTCAGAAAAATATGCATACATAATACATCTTGATAATAATATTGAAAGCTATAGCGGGTTAGGATTTATTACATCCGAAGTTCAGGAATATTATTTTTTTCTCCTGTATCGTGAACGCCCGACCGCCCGCAATGACATATGCATATGCGAAATTGATGTATTCATATGCATGGAGTTCGGTTTTTTGGCAATGAAATTTATCTGAGGGTGGTTTTAGTACGAAATAACAAAAGATATCGATAGCAATAAAGTAATAGAATATTTTTGATTATATTTTGGAATTTCACAAATACAAAATTAAAAATCTTTTATTTTTTTGTATAAAGAAAAGTACCTATAGGTTTAAATCGAATCTTCGCAATTTCTTAAAAAATCTAATTACAAATACTCATTAAATATCTGATAAGGTTACGAGTATATTTATTTAAAACTATACGATATGAATAAGAAATTGTCCTAATACAATGAATTATATAATAATATAAAAATTATATAATATGCAAACCGTAAAAAGTTTTGGAACGTAGTTACTATTTTGTCGAATTCAATATATAAGTATTTTTTTTTTTAGGTAAAAGTACAAAATTCAAATAATTATTTCATCAACTTAAAAATAATATAATATAAAGTGGAAATATGGATTCAATATGCTAAAATTAATTAAATAAATTTAAAAATTAATAAGATTGATGTAATTTAAGAAAAACCTAATTTGCTTGTTCATTTTTAGTATTATATTATTATTACTGTTACTAGTATTATTACTATTATTAGTATTATATTATTATTATACGTATAAGGTAGAGCAAAGGTTAAAGGTTTGCGAGTGAAAAAATCCACCACAAATATCTTAAAAAAACAAATATTTTTACGAATTTTTTAAACAACAGTATTTGAAAGTAGAGAGGTAAAACTTGTTTAATTATCCATCACCTTGATTCCAACGTCATTGCTATTGGGAATCTTTACCCTGGCAAAGGTGTAAACAATAAAAAATAGTGAATAAAAAGTAAATTCAGTTGAAAAAAGATGAATTAAACAGTTATTCCAAGTTTGCTGCAGAATATTTTTGATGCAATTTCAGATCTAGGTTATCTCTAAATAATGTACCTGTTATTTCGTAAAATCCCTTTAAAATAGAAAAATAAAAATATGACCTGTTTGCCCACTAGCCGTCCTAATTTACCACCCCGCCAATGATGTAGGAAAGACCAACTAACAAATTATTGAAAAACAGCAAAAAAAAACATTTTACAAAGATAAATTAGATGGAAGTTTTACCGAACATAGTCAGATAGTTATTTGTTTGCCATATGTTATTTGTTGTGATACAATTAGCTTGATTTTCACAATATAATTGCTCGAATCAAATTGGACCTTTATTCCCTGCGCTACCCTAATAATTTTCTCCATATATGTTTCTAGGAAAAATACTAACAGCAGTCCTATAATAGCAATTTAGAAATTAGAAATAACCGATTTTACTATACTTATTCATTTTCCCACTAGAATATAATGTTGAGTGAAATTTTCCAAAAACATTAACTTTCAAAGATTGTTTCATTATTCAAAATTTATGAAACAACTGAACTTTTTCTGAACTTTCACAAAAAAGTATAATTCAAGATAATTGCAAAAAATTAAATATTACAAATAAAGGTATTTTCCAAAAATTCACTGAACTAATCTATTCTAATGTTTGCATTTTTGTAGATTTTTACAGGTTCATTAAATTTAATCATTATAGATCTCAGTGCTTCTAAAGGCAAATTTTTCAATCCCTTACATTGAATGAAACATGAAATGCCTTATGAAGATGAAATGGAATTAAATTTTCTATATATTTGTAAATATGTCATTTAAAATTATACTAACTAAAAATATGTATAACTTCTTTTCTAACTAAGTACATAAACATTAACACTTAAAGGTCGATTCACATTCATGAAGATGAATATTTACAGGCTTAAAAAATACTAAAAGCATCAAATACTATTAAAAAATATTATGTAAATTTATATATTTAATGAAGTTTTATTGTAGTAACAAAGTATATTTAACAAAGCTTTAAATCATGTTTATCTATTTTTTTTTTGAATAATTTAAGAAAACTTGGTGGAAGCAGATTTGACCCGTCCGCTAAGTGTTAACATTGAAAATTATGATGATTCAAATTATTTTACTAGAAATAGTAAAAAAACAAAGATCATCAATCAGCATCTGATCTGTGTGTATAAATAATATTAATTCTTACCATTATCATATAGAAACAAATCTACGCATATTTATAAGTAGGTTAAATAATCTTCCAGCTCCAGAAAAAATATCTACAAAAACGCTTGTTCGAGATCGCTTAAGTGGCCGAACGTATGCGTACGTCGTTTTCTTCGCGAATGTGTCTATATATGAACGCGAACATGGAAAATAACAATATATTTTGACGGTTTATATTCAGAATATCCCGACTTGTATTTTGCATAGTCTTTTGCTACCACCCCCGTCCTTCCAGGGGTAAAAGATTTCCAGCCCTTCCCGCGGCGGGAGGCGCTCCTTTCGCGCTTCTACGATATGACGCAACTGCACAACAACGTATTCTTTGAGGGAAAACGGAGGGAAATGTCATAAGAAAAATTAACTAGTAATAGAATGAAATTGTGTGATTTAAAGAACATTGTTGATACTTCAGAACTGACTTTGTTAAAGTTTCTTGATCTATAGATTCAGCGTATTTTCAATGTGAATCGATTTGTTATTGAATCATCAAAATTGGTCCAGCTTTGGAACACTTGTATGATGCTAATAAACAAGCACATTGGGCACTTTTGGTGTCTTGGCAATTTCTATTGATTCGAAAACTCATTTAAGAAATAATAAATTCTTTTAGAGACTTCAGATAGATTTGTCACCATGTACTGATCTATTTATTACCTTCGTAATATAACACTTTCTTTCTTCGTAACAAATGTGTCTATGAACCTACACATAGATTGATCAAGAGCTTTGGAAACTTGTATATGTACTATGTATGTAAGCAAAATAATTAAAAGCACCAAGTAAAACCAAGTGCAATCATGTAAAACATTTGGCAAAATTTTCAAAAAGTCTACAACAAACTATCCTTATTTTTATTGAAAATTCTAATGTAGTAAATAAAAAATATGAAGGGTGCTCTGTCCTAAGACAGGTCCGTCAGCTGAGTTAAAATCCAACTCGCATCTGGTACATCTTTTTTAAGACTGCCAACTCAGAGCAAAGATACAAAAGTTTGGACATCAGATCTATAAAGTTAAAAATGTTACCCCAGGTCGGTTCCCAATCTGCTTAAAGAAATTGGCTATTTCTCTACCAAAAGATAAACATAAAGGATATCCCATACATTGAAAACAAAATCAAAACTCCAGAACCTAGAACCCAATCTGCTAAAAAGCATAAAAGCATAAAAGCATAAAAGCTAAAAAGCATTCTTCACTAAAAGTTGACGCATGATATTGAATGTAGATACGAAAACAAATATTTCACTACCTGATGGCAAATTTGCTGAAAATAATTAATTATTTCCTTAATATTTTCAGCAATTAAGATCCCAAATATAATAAACAAAACCAAGACTCCAAAATCTAGTGCTCAATCTGCTCAATAGCTAATTTTGTACTGCAAATTGGACGCAATTAAGGTTCCACATTTAACACAAAGACAGAAACCTTGAAACCAGCTGCAAAATCTGCTTAGAAGACTCTACTATTATTTGTATATTAAATACTGTAAAGATTTCTAATGTAGAAAATAAGACTAAGACCAATTTTGGTTGAATAAAAAATTGGTGGCAATGAAGATTGTTCAGTTAAAAAATAAAACCAGCACCAAGTGCGCAATCTGCTTACAAGAGTTGGCTATATTTGTACCAAAAATTGGACACAATAAAGATTCAATATGTAGGAAAAAATAAAGGTCCCAGAGCCGGGTGCCAATTTTGCCTCACATTTTTCAGCAAAAATTGAAGGTAATGACAATCCAGGGCAAAACAAACTAATAACTGAGAATCTGCTCAAAAACATCAGCTATTTATTTACTAAAATTGAACGCAAACATAAGTTCTCAGACAGAAAACAACAAAAAGTCTCCAATGTAAAAAAATGGACGCAATGTTATTTGAAATTCAAACAACATTGCATGTTTTCAATTAAAATATTCATGGATTTGTTATTTGTTTCATTATAGTAATTGCTAGTCTATTAAAAAACCATCAGTTTCATCTACCAAGTCTCAAAATTACATACAAGTTTTTATTCTATTTCTACTATCCCATTTGCCCCGCTTCTCCCGTATCGGCGTAAGCGCGATGTTTGACATATGATTTGTGGTCTTTGAATGTCATTTCGCAATACTACAGATATACGTGACTATATTTCAACCCCCACGATATTCGCAATCCAGATGAAGGGTTTCGAGTTCGGGGATGAGAAACGACAAGGGCTTATGTCTACTACCCTTCCTAGTCCACATATATACAGCCACTTTCTTATAAATGACACATTGTGCATATGTAGATATGTTGATTTAAGTTCGAACGAACATGGTAATTGAAAATAGATGAATATTTCTTGCAAGTTGTAAGAATTGGGCTATCTTTTTTAAAGAAGATACTTTGATAAAAAATATTGATATTAATCACTTAACTAACTTAACCAGAAATCTATTTCATTTTTAATCAGAATTGATTTTAATGGATTTGAACCAGAATTGATTTTTTTTAACTAGAATCAAAATAATTTTGGCCAAGCTAATTATATCTAGTTATTTGTAATTATTAGTGATACTGATATTACTGATAGCTATTTGAAGGCAACTCAATGGTTGACACGCTCTAGATATGAAATATCTTATTAGAAGAAAATTATTAATGATGATGAATAATAATGATATACCTTTACACACTGTTTGGACTATTCAATTGAAATGTATTTCTCATATTATTTCAAGTTAAGCTCGATATTACTACTGTTGATCAGGTATTATCAGTTATAATTTAATGCGGGAATTGAACTCGCAACTTTGCAATTGCAGAACAGAGTTTTTAAAATTTACGTCACGCATTCCTTATTTACAATTTTTTATGCGATAAATTAATATAGATTAAATCGTTTTGCACAAAACTTCGAAAAACGTTAAATTTTGTCTCAGATACACCCAGACACATACAACTTGCAATTTTAGTGTCAAATGATTCAGAATGAAATAAAACGTGGAGGACAACATAAAATCAGCAAATCGGATTTTCTGGTAAATGTGATTGGGATAAAAATCAAAACCAGATGAAACAAAGCTGTTAACTAGAAGAAAATAGTAAATAAAAAAGCAATTTTTCAGAAGATTAATTAAATTAGTTGTCATTTCATCTCTGATGATGAATTCTTCAGACAAAATTTCATATGGAGGTTGAATGCAGTATGATATTTGTAAAAAAAATATCTATGAAAAATGTGTATTTTCAACAGAAGTTGTATTTATCTCATTTATAATAATTGCATTTCATTAAAAAATAAGTATGATTATGATAAGCAGTACAAAAATAGCTACTAAAGCGAGATTTATAACAGTATAGCATAAATTAATGAAAATTCTTGTTCATTATGTTTAACAATAAACTCGTTTATTATTTTGTAAAGCAACTTCAGATTTAAAAATTAGTGGTGTGTGGCATTGTGCTTTAAGGCAAATTGTTGGAACGTTCCGTACCTTAATGAAATATTTGAGAAATATTAAATGTTTTCAAATAGATTATTATAAATATTGTAACTTTCGATATTCTTGTTTTATAGACAAAATATAGAAAGCTCATGAATTGGACGACGACGCTTATATACGCATTACAGAAAAGTATATAAACAAAACTGAATCAATCGGATTAAAAATGAAGGACATTAACAAATATTTATAGGAATTGCTAGGTTAAAATTATTTATTTAAAGTATGTAAGTGAGTTTTAGAACTTTAGCCAGAATTAAAATTAAAATCCAAAGTATTCTCAACATACAAAAAACATTTTTTGAGGAAAAGAAATTAAATTTGAAAAAAAATATTTGTTCCCAATTGCTTCGTAAAAACAAGCAGAAAACCATTCAAATGGGATGCTTAATCCTTCCAAAAACTGCAATTCAGCTCCATATCTCCGAAATGACTTCGACCTGCCTTTGTTAAGACTAACTACCAATTCTCTCTAACTTTACAAATTGAATGTTTTTTTGGATCATCCAAATCGGATGCTCCGTTCTCTCAAACACTCGATTTCTATTTTCTGCACTCTTTGCTCCGTATCCCCGAAACGGCTGGACCTGTCTTTGCTAAAAACTAATCAGCACATCTTCCTATCAATATGAATCGAACTATTCATGAAGATTAGTCTGTGCGCCCGAAACCATGGACAAAAAATTGTGTCCATACATACATATTTGTGATTACGATAACTTACCCTAAGGTAAGTTATTGAAATATGAGACACTTCTTGCCCCCTTGTCTGTGCCGCCTATAGGGAAAGAAGAACCAGAGAGCATATTTTAGAAAAATATGCAAAAAACAATAAAAGAATGATAAATTAGATGGGAATTTTACCGAACAAAGTTCGATAGTTGGATGTACGAAAGATAAAAATAGTACACATATAATTCATTTGACTCCCCAGTATAATGGCAAATTTGACATTTGACACTTCTTTATTTTATGTCAATTTTGAATTAAATAAATTAACAATAAACATTTTACAATCAATATCTTCTTCCCCGTGCATAAGAAATTTATTAAAATGAAGTACCAGGAAGCAAACAATTTAATTCGACCACCACAATATTCAAAATATTTTTATCATCAAAACATATCTTATACCATCGTCGTATTGTATTGTATATTTTTAAAACCGCCCTCGAGTTCCTTCCCTCGAGGGCGCAGAGCACCTACGCTTGTTGTATCGGATCATAAATATATTTAACGGAATGGATCGTAAATGGTTCGGATATATTTAATGATACATCTTTGAATTTAAAATATGTTCTTTTTTGCGTATTAAATTTTATTATTTATATTACAGCAAATATCCTTGTACCTTCACCCGACGGCTCAATTCCGTATTCGGTGTAGTCGTGGGATTATGCACGATACATTTGTTTGCTAATTTTAAAAATATGTACCGCAGTAATAAGGTCGCTTTCAATCTGAGGAAATAATGGTTAGCAACTGATCAGGAAGGATATAATAAATATACTTATGAATATATAAACAGATATATATATATATATATATATATATATATATATAAACAGATATATATATATATATATATATATATATATATATATAAACAGATATATATATATATATATATATATATATATATATATATAATACTGACCATCCTATAATTTTATATAAAGAAAAAAATGTAGACCTTAGAAGATTTTCATCACCATGGTATAATTTAAAATATTAGCTACTATTGTTATTGACAAATTCGTTTTATTTTCATTTCTCTTGCAAGTAATGAGTTATATAAAATTTGTATTTTTTATATTACTTTTTTGAAGTAGAATATAATACATTATAACATATAAAAAAATAAAATATATGGAAGTATCAGAAATATTGCATATAAAAAACTAGCATTACATCGGATCACGTATTTTCTGGTATCCAAATATAGAGATGTGGTTCATGCAAATTCAACGCATAAAAGGATTAAATAACTTCTCCGGCCTAGAAACAGTTACAGATAAATATATATATATGCTGCTGGTAATCATATCGAAAGCTTTTAATAACATTACGCAAATAAAGTAGGACATTGACTTATGTACTGGATCATAAGGGCAAATCAAAATAAAGAACTAGTGGTGAATGACATCGTGCCATAAAGCGAATTGCAGGAACTTATCGTATCGTAATTAAATATTCGAGGAATATTAAATGTTTCTAAAATTAAAATCAGAATTATTTTCAATATTCAACAACATACACACACACTTCGATTTTTTCTGAGGTATGCCAAAATGTTCTGAAACCTCTAAAACGTGAAGAAATGCAAAAAAACAATTTCATTTTCGATTTTTGGACGATAACAATAACTTACTCCACGGGTGGTTAAAAAAATCTATGTCATTTATTACATATATGTATTTCTAATAAATATCTCTCGAACAGTTTATAAACTTTCAAAATCACTTCAATTTTTGTTTTGTAAAACCATGGACAAAAAATGTTGCACTTTGATGCTAATTATGAATAAATAGTTTGGCGACCATTGACCATTGGTCGTTTCCTTTTGAGCCATTGAACGACCATAGTTTTTTATTAAGTTTTTGGTTATGATGTTTGCGGGGTTCTGTATTCTATTCTTGTATGTCAGACTAAACTTTTCAATTTCTTCCTTAACTGTGTTTATGTTCAAATCGGTATGAACCAACCAATTTGGGACATACTTGGGTGCGTTTATAATTTCTTACAAAAGCTTGTTTTGAAATCTTTGAATTATGGCGATGCTGGATTTGCGCGCCGTTCCCCAAAGCTGCATTCCGTACGTCCAAATTGGTTTTAACATGACTTTGTACAGAAGAAGTTTGTTCCATGTGCTCAACTAAGATTTTCGGTTTAATTACCAGTATAATTTTCTTCTCGTGATTTTCAGCTGTTGGTGTTTCTTTTGAATATGGTATTCCAACTCTGCTGATGAATATATTTAATAAAATTCTGAATCATGGTTACAACATTAATCTTTGTAAAACATGTGTGCAAGAAATTGTGTATTTCGAACTTGTTGAATAATAATATAGCTATGATCTCATAAAAATTCTTTCAAATTCAAAATGAGATATTGGGGTTTCCTCTCTTAGTTTTAGAAAAATAATAAAAAACATTTTCATCGCAATCACTATTTTTTATACGAATTGATTTGGCCTTCTATTTACAAAATTAGCCATTCACATAATTCACATACATTTATATTCTTATTTTATAATTATCTGTTTTATAAACTAAACAAATGTATTTAATTTTTTTATTGGCCATAGCTAATTGTAGCATAATTGTAGCAATTATCATAAAGCTAATTGTAAATAGACTGGAAATTTTACTGAACATAGTTCCATGGTTGCTAGTTTGATGTGTTGTGACGTAGTTCATTTGGTTTAGATAATATAATTACTGTAAGAAAAATTGGATCTTTGTTCCCCCTTCTATGAAATTCTTTATAAATTGGTATTCTGAAATGCTACATTTTCTAGTTGTACACTGTACAGAATCCCTCTCCTACACTCGTATGTCACATAGAAGGCATTATTCTGTCCTTGTTATAAATCTTTGATATATTTCGTTTGCATACGCGATATTCTAGTTTTGTTTTATTGAATAGCTTTTAGCATAATAAGTTTCTGCGCTATAGGCAATAACCCAAAGGAAACAAAGCGATAAAAACGAATGCCGCCGAATATTGCCTAAGCTAATATAAGCTTATGCATGACAGAGAAATTGGATATTTAGATTTTTTCCTTTCTTATTATAATATGACGAATATGGAATAGAATCTATTAGAAAATAAGCCAATAATTCAGAAGTTACGAAGCTAAACTTTGTTTCTACAGTATCGAGTAAATCCTAGTCTTTTTACTGACGCTGATTAGCCAAAAAGTAGTAATAAAACTAGAGGATATAAAATCAAGTGTATAAGCTAATTGATGGTTTTTCTTGCTTCATAGATATATTTTAGATTAATAATTTGAACCCTTCATGAACCAATATTTGTTTAATATAGATAACCAACTAATTGTACAAAAAAAGTAGTTTTGTACTAACAAAAATTTATAATAATCCCTATGTTTCTCTAATTTCAGAGGGTGGTAAGAGTTAAGCCGCAAGGGTGAAATGGGGTAAAAGGTGTTAACACCACCAACCGACCAAGAGTGGTGGTGGTGACCGTCGTTGATATGAATACAGAGGAAACATATCAATATCAAATCGGATTGCATATGGTCACTGATTCGCAATGTGACATGCTTGCATGTGACAGCAGGCCGAACGATCGACAATTATTTCAAACGGTTGCCGAGTGGAAAGGGTCATAGTTCAATCTTTAGTTAACAGAATTTATTGGATACATAATTAAATTAACTGGATAATATATAATTAAATAAATAATATTAAATAAATGAAACTCACCAATTGTGTAAGGTCTTTCCTCCATTTGAATCGTGAAGTGATCTGAAAAGAAATTAAATAGGATTAGATATATTATGAATAAAGTGAATACTCTAAATATTTCAATATAAACTAGAACTATATAAATTTGTGTTAAGTTTATTATAATGTATGGTTTGAATAACACAAGAAGGCCCATCAATTAAATTATTTAATGATTAACAAATTAGAGAAATGTTGTCCCAAATACAAATTCCTATCAAATATCTATCCGTCGATAACAATGAACCTTTTGTTGTTCAAGGATTTGATTTCTCAAAAAGAGTGATCCAAAAGTCCAAGTAAGTATATTTCTATTCATTTGATTGTCCCAATATTCGAGTTTTTACATTAAATAAGTTTTTGCATTAAATGCTTGAATTAAATGCCTTAATCTAAAACACTAAGATGATATTTCCGAACATGTGAGATTTCAGTGTTTTGTTGCAATATAATTCAACATCTTTTCCCTAGAATTCATCGTATTTTTTATAAATTTTAATGCAAAAGTATAATAAATTGAAAGCTGAGACTCAGGACATGGTAGCACAAAAGTAGGTATTAAAGTGCAGTGAACTGAAACAGAAATATTTTTCATTTATTTACATTTTTTTACAATGTGTCTATTTCAGGAAGACATTTAGTTATTATTTTGTTATTAACAGATTAAAAGTCAATTAAAAGTCAATCCGATTAAAAGTCTATTAAAAGTCAATCCGATGGTTGTCTTTTCCATTTATGATATATTTTAACATACTTTTTTGCTGCAATTCCTGGAAAAGCTATTTTCACTTTAAATTGAAATCAGTTGAATTTTGAGTATGAAATTAGATTTTTAGAAAAACATAGGGGGTGCAACAATCTTTTTAAAGAAACGGCGAGAGGAGGAAGCGGTGTTAGCCAAAAGGTTGGAAACCACTGTGCTAAAGTTTATCATAAAGAAAAAGTGGCAAAATACTGAATTTTAACAGTTTACAAATATAATCAAAGTAACTCATAAAAAATACTTTTTGGCAAATAGTCGAGGACATTGATTATTAAAGTCTATCTTCTAATACATTTTTTTCACATTATTGAACAACAATCAAAAAATGTAGTTTTATAGATGTTGGGCAAAGTATGTAACTCAAATAATTCGTTATGTAAGTGTAAAAAGTAGACAAGTTAGATGCTTGATTGAGAAAAACTACTTTATAAAGAAGAGATTATTGTGTTGACAATTCGACAGCAACGGTAGTATACCAATTCTTCTTATTTGGGCAGTAATTATGTGAGAATAAGTATTTGATAGCCATAAATATAGATTCCTAACTATCCCTTTCGTGAAATCACACAATTCAGGAATACAAAATCTTATACAGAATTTCTCAGCTTTTAATTCTTGATTGTAGTTTTTTCAAATATTGACATTTTTAGTATGTTCATTGTAGTAATTTCTAATTTAAATAAATCTGCTCCTAATCCGTATAGAACGTCAAGAAATTTTTGGTACTACTTAAAATGTCTAAATCGTATGCCAATCCAGTGATTGGATAATAATTCATACATTTAATAAAATAATAATATGTATCCAAAATTTGCCAAAAAAGTGTCAATCAACCTTATTCAATTACAACAATAAAAATCATGTATTCTACCAATAGTTCTCGTTAAATTGAAACATTTATGAAGCACATGCCCCACACAGTGTGTATAATAGCAATTAGTTATCGGTTCGGAATCATCACAACACATTTGCCGGCAGATTGCATTTATGCTGCATATTGCACACCTCCGCACACATGACTAGTTAACGCGCGCACGTACTCGTGCCGACGACGCCGTTACCTGTTATTGCACACGACCAGGGGCAGGAGGAGAGGATATCAATTATTATCGAATGACAAATCGAGAGCGATTGACAGAAACAGATATTAATTCGATTTGATAATTTAATTGGTAAATTGTATATTGAATGCAGTGTTGTTGTGCACCCCAGAGCTAACAACAAATATGTTGAGATCCCAACACTGGTACCAAATGTTGCGGATTCACCGTTGCCAACAATTATGTTGTGTCACACCAACGATGTCAACATTTATAATTAGGTTCTTCTGCTGGTAACATTTAAGCCTGTACCACTGTGAAAATATTTAAATAAACATTCGAAGACGTTTATTAACTTTATTTACTTCATTATTCGGTTACACTTGATAACAACTTAATATATTGAGGTGAAGACTGATGTGGAGTGATTGAAAAATAAACTAAGAATGAACAATGATTTCATCATACTCAAGCTTTTATAATCTTCTCAAGATGACGTAATCATTTTCTAGAAATGTTCGTTAGATATGAATCAGTTTATTTATTTGAGACGTAGTTTGCGGTTTTGTCGTCACAGAAACCGTTACTCTGACTTGCACGTGCGTCTTATCTCTGCATACAATGTAAGCAAGGCTGTGAGTCACACTAACTGCGATGTTCACATTTGACTGTTATATAGTAATTTATAATATTATTTATAATTATTACAAAGGGGTGGATACCACTACAGTAGTTAGAGAAAATATGCTGAAGTTGATGTTTTGATGTTGTTTACGGTAGTGACAGTCGCTATGAAAGCTAACTTATACTAACTTTCAGATAGTGTCTAAAGGGAGAAAGATAAAGTATGTTTGTTCGACCAAGTTTCCATTATTGCTTTCAGTCAGTGCCTTACATTAACATGGTCTGTTGACCGTATTGCTTTTAATGAGCCAAAAGTAAGTTTTTGTGTTCGAATTCTTTTAATCATAACTGTTCATTGTATACAGTATAAGAGATATGAACCCATTCGTAATAATTATAAATAATATATAAACCACTATATAACGGTCAGAATACAAACTACGCAGTTGCAGTGAATTACTCAATGCTACAACATTGTAAGCTGAAGATATCCCGGAGCCAAGCCCAACACGCGTTGATAAAATTTTTTTCCAAGCCACAAATACGCAATAATCTTGACAAGAGCCTGAAATAATTTCTATTATTATTGATTACGGCTTGCTTATGAATGAATAAATTAATAAATAAATAAAAAATAACAATAAAGTCAATTATTGTGTTGCACTCTGCAATGACATTGAACAACTCGTAAAATTAAGTTATCTATGAATTCAAAGTCACCCTGAAGCAAGCACATAAATGGCATGCAATGACGCATTTGCCAGCTCAGTTGTGATTAAGTTTTCAGTTAATTATGAGCTCAGTCGTACTTTAGTTATCAATGGAGTCGTATTTTAGTTAATCAAATTATGCAGTCGCGCAGTAGCGAGATCTATTTTCAGTTGGAAATATAGATAAACTAGCTGTAAGTGAAATTCTGTCTTAAGGCAATTAAGGCATCGTGCCTTAAGGCAAATTGCTGGAACTTCCCGTACCAAAAATTATTATTTTTTTAAAAACGATTAACATTTTTGAAAAAAATTTACTTTGAAAAAATAAGATTTTTGACAAACAATTAGACAAAAAATTACTTTTTTTTTTAAAAAAAAATTTTTTTTAATTTTTTTTTATATTTTTTTTTTTTTTTGAAAAAAAAATGTTTTCTTTATTTTGACATATTTTGAAAGATCTAAACTTTTTTTCAAAGCAATCGTACTACTTTAACTGCATAAAGACGAAATATCAAACCGCGTAAGCGCCGCGTCGACGTCTAACGCGTAAACATTGGTACGGAACCCATAGGAATGTAAACCAAAATTATATTTATTGTTAAAATCTCTATAAAATATTTGATAATTTAATGTGCATATGTCTAATGATCATTTTTGACCGCCAAATGGCATTTTTTTTACTTTTTTCATTAGATCTCCGAAACCGCTAGACCTGCCTTTATGAAAATTTGATCGGTTCTTCACCTTGTCAATACAAGTAAAATGTTTTTTGAATTATTAAAATCGGACGCTCCGTTCTCTTAAAAACTGAGTTACCGTTTTCGGCACTTTTTGCCCCGTATCTTCGGAACGGCTAGACCTGACTTCGCCAAAAACTAATCAGCACGTCTCCTTATCAATACGAATCGAATGTTTTTTGAATTATTCAAATCGGTTGATCGGTGTTCCCGAAATCGTCGACGAAAATTTGTATCCGCACATACATACACACACGCACACACACACACACACACACACATACATCCATTTTTTTCTAAGGTATGCCAAAATATTCAGAAACCTTTGAAACGTCGAGAAATGCAAAAATTTTCATTTTCGATTTTTTTGCGATTACTATAACTTACCCTACGGGAAGTTAATTACCCTACGGGAAGTTAAAAATATGTTTCTATTTGAAAATAAGATCATCTCGGGCATTGCGTCGTGAAATGGCAATGAAAAATTTCTCACACTATTCTTTCCTGAATCGAGTTGGAGTTTAACTCAGGTCACGGATCTGCTCTAGAGCAGTACTATATAATAATTATTGTATGTTGTTATATTCTATTTATAAGTTTTTTTTTAATGTTTATGTTGAGTTGTGTTACATATTATTACATATTATTGTATTAACGACATTAAAAATCTCTATAAATCATTTTAGTGTTTATACCTATTATTTTAAGCTTATTTTTATGCCTGTCATTAGTGACCCTATCGCTGTCACAATGGTCCCTCGGATGTGGACTGTTGAGCCACTGGTTCTTTTTTTGTAGAATATAATTATATACTAATACTGACTAATGACTAAACTAAATGACTAATCGTATTTAAGGACAGTATTTCAGTATTTCCACGTAGCCAAATGTACAAATTACCAATTGATTTCTTCACAAATAACTGTTGAATTAATAAAATTATGGCTGATCAAAATAAAAAGTAGCACAACCGTACCTAGTATCCCTTATTTATTGAAGTGGCACTGCAACAAACGCCTACAAAAAGTGCCTATATAAAAAAAAATGATATACACCACTGGTTTTATAATGCGTTTGAATGTAATATGTAGAATGTAATATGTAGTATGTTAGTAATTGTTTTCAACAAAATTATTACTAGACGCTACTTAAAAATGGATATCAATATTACTTGATAGCAGATAGAACGTCGAAGAATTTAAACTCGAAACCCTGTAAGAGTTCATTTTGAAATAACTTCTAGACATACTTTTTAAACAGTAGTAGTAATAATTAATTTGAATTTGTGAAGGTATAAAAATTGTTGTTGATTAACAAATAATTTATAATAATTATGCTAAATAATCACATTATCAAAAAACTTAAACAAAAAGTTCAGGGCATAGTGTTTAAAATTTAATATCTACTGGCTAATATTTATTTTATATTGGTTTTCGATATTGTTTAATGTAGGGTGAGGTGAAAATATGTAGATCAATATAAATTTAATTATGATATAAATGATATAGGAAAAAATTAAATATAAACTTACAATCATGAAAAAAACATAAAACATTATTATTTTATTTGTAAAACATAAAACATAAATTATTTGTAAACGTGAAGATATAAATATGAATATATATATATATATATATATATATATATATATATATTATATAAATCAATGTGTTTGTATAGAAATTCGCACATATTTTGGCAAATATGTCTATCGCACTACAAAGCCGGTATAGTAGAACAACCGCGCACTTCATTTCCTCCTCTGAACACCATCGATGTGTTAATTTCATCTCTCTATGCAATATGCCACTGTTCTAAACAATAGTGTCCTAGATTCAATTTTAAACTTTATATCATTATATACGATTATATTTTGTAAAATGTGTGCTTGATATTGTTAGAATTATAGAAAAAAAAATAAAATGGTCTATTACGCTGACTGCTACTTACTATTTGCTAATTTTTTTTCGAAGTTTAAGGTATTTAGTATTTCTCTGTATAGGTCAAAGACATGGATTGTAAGACATGCCAACAAATCTAACTTAAGGTCTTTCGGATGAAGTATACCAATAAGATAACTGAAAATATGTATGCAACAGAGAGCATGGTGCTATATGATATAAAACATGAACTCTAAGACATGCCAACAAAACTAGCTTAAGGTCTTCTTTATGAAGTATACCAATAATCCAACAAATGAGGAAAAAACTGAATATGATTGCAATATAAAGAATAACCGGATCATGTCAGATTGTAAACAAAAATATTGTATTCTGTGCAATATGAACAAAAATAAGGACGAAAATTGGCAGTTGGACAACACACGGAAAAAATACAAAAATATTAAAAGATTGCTGCAAAAGATAGCATAAAAGCAAAATTTGAAAATTAAAAAACGATATATAATTAAACAAACTTATCAATTTCATAGTAATAACGACAATAATAATATATGAATCTAGCTGGTCCAAGATTGAGCCTTTGACGGTAACCAAATATTTTCATACAAAGAAGAAAATGAAATTAAGACCTACATCTAGCTATGCAGCTCTTTATAGTGATAAAAGAACAAAAAAAATAAACTAGGTGTCAATGGCATTATGTCTTAAGGCTAGTTGCATAAATTTTGATAAGTGTAAATAATCGACTTACTCAATAAGAATGAGAAGCCTTAGTTAACAGAGTGAACTCAGGGGCCAATTATAGGCCGAAATAGAAATGTTGTGATACAAAGTTATATTCGTATAAGTTGGTAGTAAACAAATTATCATAAAGCTATGTATTTGCTGTGGGATCATGCGTTTTGCACAAAAAACCTATATTTACGTGTGTTATCAGGGACATCAGAAAGTTGCACACAAAATTAAATTGTTGTTTGACGTTTGTATGTTTTGTGGACTCGGTTTTATGTAATAAACCCTTGATCGCACAGGAAATACATAGATATTTGACAGTTGGTTACTAACAACACTACGAATATAGACCAGTGACATAGCAATAGCATAACATACCAATTTTATCCGAGAATTGGCCTATAAATTATTACTGATGTTAGGAATTTCAAAAAACTTGCTCTTATACTCTCTCAAATATAAAATTTAGAAAATTAAAGAAATTAAAAACCGAGACACATGACACGAGCAGAAAGGTAAGTTACGCCTTTTGCTACGCGCGTTGCCTACATCCTCATACAAGCCAATATTTTCTGAATTTCAGAAAAATCTTGCTCTTTTACGTATCGAATAGTTTAATAATCTGTGCACATAACGATCAGCAACAATATTATCAATTTCGAGTTCGTCTACAACAACACATATGGCACCACACATGGTTCCCAACCTCCAACTGCCGTCATCCTCCTGCTCGTCGTGTATTGAACATCGTTCAGGCAAATTATTATGAACGCGCTGCGCTACACGGCGGCAGAAATCATTCGTGTGACACAATTAATTAAGCTTCGCAGAATTGTTAATTGATTTCGCGCGATTTCCCGTCGAGAGTGATCGAATGCCGCCTACTATATCATCGACGTGCTTTATTATTGTGCAAACCATCGATTTGTAAACGTTATTGCTGTAAGGCACTTGGGTGAAATAGGATTTAGTTGTATAATCATAGTCATACATACGACATACCTACTACATAATGCAAGCTCAACTTAAAACAATGGTAATAATTTTTATTATATTAAGAAATCACTGGTTTCTATAAAAAGAAGTTTATAACTTTTGTCATTCTTAAGTTGTCACCAAAATGTGTGTGGTATTTTAGTAAATGTTCACTCAAAAACGGATACAATGATTTCGAAATATTATAAGCCATTGATAAAACTTGATGAAAATTTATTTAATTAGTATTTCACGGCGTCTGGAAGCATCCATTTTCTTATAATTATATTAGTAAATTTGTTGGTATTGGTATTTTGCCTTGAGGCAAGTTACATGAACTTCCCGATATGTGTAATTAATCGACTTGCTGAATAAAAATTCAATTAATTTATGAGTGATTAAAAGTAGTCCGAGTGGATTTATTACACATTATTGAAAGCAAACGAACACGATAACTCTGAGTATTTTCTAAAAGCAAATTTTCAAAAATCAATAATATTCATAATTGATCCAGTTCCCGTTGGACTTTAATAATTTAGTATGTTCATTAAGACCAAGTACTCTATCGTTATACCAAGTAAATTGTCTAATTTTAATTTTAACAAACGTCAAAAAACTACTCATTTTCTCAAACTTTGATGAATATTTAAAATTAAACTACTTGTCGTAAGGCCGCAATAATTTGAACAAGACCATGACATATATCATCAAAAAAAGTTTCATAAAAATCGGCTCAATTTTTTTTTCAAGAACGAATTACAAGAAAATGGCTCGGTAGATTTTCACCTAAAACTAATCAGTATCATTTCCAACTAATATCTTTCGAACAGTTTTTGATTTTTTAAAATCGATGTGGTAGCATGAGCTGCAATGTGGACGAAAAGTTTAACACTTTTTTCCAAATTACAAAGAACGGCTCGGCCGATCGTTGCACAAAACTGAGAAACGATAATCCTCATCGAGATACATCAAATGCTTGTTAAATATCTGAAATCGGTTCAGGTCGATGAGAGGTCTAATTTTGACAAATGCCAAAAAAACGATATTAATTTTTGCAAACTTTGACGAATTTTTAAAGCTAAACGAGTTGTCGTAGGGCCGTAATATTTTAGTATGATCTAGAAGACTATGGTATATACAGCCAAAAAAATAATAATAAAAATCATCGAAAAAAAAAATTTCAACACTTTATTACAAGAAAACGGCTTTACTGATTAAGTCGATCATTTGCACATAACAACAAGGTTTCTTATCTTAGCCTAATATTCAAACTATTGCTATCTTTTATATATATTTTGGATCATCTAACTGCATAAAAGCAGAAAAACTTATAATGCAGAAAAAATAAATTTATGAACTACGTCCAGTGGTGCAGCTCTTTTTAGTGATGATATAATAAAAAGAAAAGGATATATTAGATTTCTTTATTTATTTATAGACTAACATGAGACAATAATTGTTTTTAAATGATTGTTTTATAAATTTGATATACCTACTTTCACACTAGGCTATTAGGATATTAGGATAAACCTATTGTTATACTTTTGTCTAAGTCTACCTCTGGGTACCTACCTCAATTCTGATAGAACTATTACAAATTTGGCATTAAAGCAATTATGGAGTATATTACATAGTATTTTTTTATAAATTCTATCCCACAAACTACCCATTATTTACTTATGTTAGTTATCCAGGTATATGGCCAACAAACAATATTTCACGCATGACGTGACGCCAAGTTCCAATTAATTCTGATCGCGATGCTCAGTCATTAATCATCGGATCAAAGCCACTGATATCTTTGGCCATTTCCCTCTGCTACTCGTTTCTCTTAGATGCAATATATATATATATATATATATATATATATATATATATATATCGATAGAACAAACAGAGCTTTGTCATAGTTACATCTATCATCACCGGATAATATAAATTGGCGTCGAAGGTGAGCTTTGAATTCAAAATCATGTCAAGGTACTCGATATTCTTAATATTGTTAATATCAAATACATATTGACAATCTTGGCATAAAAATGATCAAAATAGATTCAACAATAAATTTCGAAGGAACAAGACAGCTGATGGTTACCAAAGCCTAATCAGGTGGAGTCCAACGGAGACCTCTTGCATGGCTGTTTAATGTTTAAAATTGGTCAAGAATGAGTGAAAACTGTACAAAAGCTTTGCTCTTTTCTATAATAAAATATTTATATTATTTCTTGTCCTCTATCCACTTCATAACTTGAAATGCGAAAAACCGCCATAATCTAACGGCTACATTATTATCGGTACATTGAACGATTTATAGTATACATGGGTTAAGTGTACCGTAAGGAAACATATTTATATTGAAATCGTATATAAGGATATTCAATGCACGATAGTATTCAAAACCATATATTACATTTGGAATTTATTTTGAAATATATCGCTGAAAAAAGGAACGATAAAGACAAGTAAAGTATTCGATTTATCGTGTTACGATTTTTTATAGGGAACAAATGAGCAATGTGAAAATAATAGTAGTACAGAAGATAATCATGAAAAAATATCACAATAAAATAACATACAAAAATTTAAATGAGTGAATAATGCAATCACATTAATGTTTTTTAAATGATTTGTTAATTGGTGCTGCAATGCTAGTTGAGAGCAATTTTCATTCGGAAATATAGTAAGCAAAATGTTTCCAAGTGAAAACTGAAGTAACTACTGCTTGACATTAGGATTCTTGACTATGAAATGCTATCTACATATATATAAAAACAAATTGGGTTTTCCTTCCTGACTATATAACTCCAGAACGCACGAAACGACAACTTTGCATTCGTTGGAAAGGTCTCGGGCTCCGCAAGGTTTATAGCTAAGAAAATTAGTCGTGCATGGCATAGTGCCTTAATGCAAATTGCTGGAACTTCACGCACCATAAATAAAAATTTGAGTAATGACATTAGTGAGAATTATCAGAATTATGCTTGAAGTCAACGAGCAATTCTTGCCGCAAAGAATAATGTTGTACACGCACTGAATTTCATCATTCAATCAAAAATTGCTGGCGATTTGGTGACATACCAATGATTCCGACTGGTCTTCCGTTTGACTTCAAACGATTCTCTTCATTTTTGTAATCGTAATAAATTCATTACTGTTGTGTAATAAAATCAAATTTTTCCTTTTCAAATATAAAACAAACAAAAAATTTCTTCATCTTTATCACAACACCATCTGGTGCCGAGTTCGTCGGGTTGGATAAATTGTTATATAAAGTTTATAGGCAAATTTTGAATATTGGATATAGTGTTAGTTTTACTGAATTGGTATAAAATATTCAATTTACCATAATCGTTTCGTTTCGATGGAATTCCCTTAGGTATTGCATCCGAAGATTAGAGTCGATTGTCATTGTTTAGTGTATTTGCGATTTGTGGCGCATGCCGAGAGCTGATAGTGTTCTCTACACTCTCCTTGCAAGTACAATTGCTTCTGAGAAACCAAACCAAACCAAACTGTCTGATACTGTTTAGTCTCCCATTGCAATCCGACTGTTATGTATAGACAACATCTAGTTTCTAAACATTTACCATCGAACCGCTAATACGAATTTAGAGGACGATTCACAATAGGATGACAATAGATAAATATATTTGTTTTAACCGTATTCAATTTATTTTTTAGAATACCTATTACATACCTTTTACCATCGAATTGCTAAAACGAACTTAGACAACCATTACCAATGGAAAACAAAGTAAGAGAACAACTAATAACAAAGTTAAGTAGTAAGTTGTAAGTATCATATTTTGAAGTAAAATAAAACATTAAAAGTGATATAAAAACTAATATTGTTTTAAAATAATATGAAGAAATCGATGGGTTTACAATGTGAGTTGCTAACACAATCAGTCCAACAACTGAAAAAAATTATTAAAAAATATGGTAAAAATTTTGATGAAAGTAGGTAGACTTAAAAAAACTTCTATCTGATCAGTGCAATTAATATATATTATTTGAAACTTCACAATAAAATCGATTTAGAAGATATTCCTTTACCTTGTTGCTTATTTAGTCAGATCAATTGATTTTTTTTTAAATCTTTTAGAATTAGTTCATACAGTTTTTACATAAGAGAATAATGATGTAATTTCTCCTGTTATTTTTTGTGCTCCTTGATGACGTGTTTAATCTATTTCAACATTATATAAACAGTACCATAAAAAATTATGAATTAAAAATAAATAAAAAAATATTCTCATATCACCAAAAAACCTTCTGTTAGCTTTTATTAATTTCCGCAGTTAATCAAAATCTTTGTCTTTTAATTTTCTTTGGAAAATGTGAATTTGGTCAAATTGTTGTAACTTATTTCTAACTTCAACACTTTATTTCCGATAATTTTTCAAAATTCATAAAAAAAGTGTATGAATACATTTTAAAATATTTAAGTAACCTATAATTAATGAAAATTAATTCGTAATTTGGCACCCTTAACTATATTAATAAATAGAGTCTTTTGGCTAATACGTCGTCTTGGTCATATACAAATGTTATACACAAACAGAATAAGATTTTATGAGAAAGTCGATTTGAAAATCTGAAACACGAAGCTCACCTTACAATCTTCTAAATTTTTACAAATTGTAATGAGATTTTAATTTTTTTTATTTACTTTCAAACATTATCTTTTATTTGCTCTACTATTTATTATTATTTTATACAAGAGTCAAGAAAAAATTCTACTTGGTGAATGAATTTGACTTTTAAAAAATAGCAAATGTCAAATATAATAATTAATTGAGTTAATTATTACAATTATTCAAGAAACTTCTTTATACACGTCATGATTAAAATTAGAAGCCCTGAAAGATGTCATATAATTGACTGTAAAATCTAAAACATAGTTAATCTTGTCATATAACCTTTTCTCAATATGTCGTTCTAAATAAGTATTCTCTTTTGAAATGAAATGGCATTTCAACCTTCCGTTTAAATTTAATCTTTATCATTCATTTTCAAATAAATAATTTGATAATATGTATGTAATAAATTTGATAAAAGATAATTTTAATAATTTAATATATAATTTTATTTCTTATTTGCTTTACCTACTGCTTTTTATCATTTTAAAGGGGTTACACAGAAGATTTTTTCTTTGAGAATGAAGTTGATGAGTAGGTATCACATTTAAATACATATTTTCATATTCAAATAGAATGTTTTTAGCTATGAACGGTTATGTGTTAAACGTTGTATGAAATAACTCTAAAAATGAATAAAAATAAGATCGAGAAAAACCTAAAATCTCGCTAAGAATCCCGGCTTGCGAATGTGTATGTCAATATATGAACTTACAAGAAGAAAATAAGACAATACATTAATATGAAATCGTGAATCAACCCTTACATCATTCAAAACTCGGTGTTTGTTAACAGCCGATACGATTTCGAATTCGTAGCTCGGAGTATCAGAAACAAACAACTTTAATAGACTTGGCTTTAGGCCATCGCACTGCGCCACCGCACACCCCCGTTTCCAATAAACCAACTTAGTCTATACAAGGAGCGATACAACGATTTCACTATATTTGACTATTTCGATTACATTATTTGGCTAAACATTGTTAAACGACCGTGAAATAGACATCGAGAGGTAAGATATTCATTGTTTATATTTATTTTTTTAACGTACTAAAATACCACAAGTCTTGATTAAAGATACTAAAGATTGTTCAAACGATGCTTCCCAAGAATTGTTTTTGGGGTCACCAATAAGTATGGTGTGTTTTCTAGACAAAAAATTCTCGAAAACCCATATTTGTACGAATTCATGTCTATTAATTTTTCACAATCAGAATGTATTTATTGCCATTTTTACTGCTCAATCGATATTCATTGGTTATTGATTTACAGCAAGTGTAAATTAAAAATAGTTATTATAGTTATATAAAATGTATGACATGCTAAACTATATCCTGATACACTCATAGGAGGAAATAGAATACACAATTGGATAAATCCATTGTTATGTAATGTTTTATAGAGATTTTTCACGCTTTTCATAACAATATTTAGGTATTACAATATATATCTTATATCGAGAGGTAAAAGATTCTTTATACTTAAATGTTTATTTAATTTAAATTTAATACGTAATATTGATTAAAGCTCTTACAATTAGTTTTTATTGTCACCAATAGATATGGACGAAATCATTCTTCTACCATATATGAATCCATGTTCATTCGTTTTTATAATCAGAATTTAGTTTCATTTTTGTTTCTAAGTTGATATATGTTAATTGATTATAATCAATTAACCAATAATTATTGGCTAACAGTTAGAGCATGTAAAAAATAATGAATAGTAAAGATTATTAAAACAACTTAAATGGGCATCTTTGGTCTGGAGACATAAATTTTAAATAATTTATGACAAGCTGTAAAAAACATATATATATATATATATATATATATATATATATATATATATATATATTATACTATATTTACCATTGAGAAGGTCTTAAATTTTTGGAGAATCTAGAAGAAAACTCGAAATAGACAAAGTCTCAAAAAATTGGTCGAAAAAAAAACTAATCATACTGATCGATCATTATCGATTTCAGCCCGCCAAAAAATCCGACGAAAAAATATATAGATATATTATTAATTTAACATAATATCGCAATCGTATGAACTACATGTCAAAAATGTTTTTGCTCACAAAATGGCAACTTTCTAAAAAAATGTTTTGTAAGTTTTTTGACATTTTAATATTTTTTAAATAGTAAAAATCAGAATTTGGTAATGAGCATTCATACTGAAGAGTAGTCTATAAAAATAAAATCTGTAATAATTACAAGTAAAACGGTCCACTAGAATTTGAGTAATCGTGGGTACCGTATCAAAAGTTTCAAAAAAAAAACACTTTTAAAGTTTTTCGTTTAAAGAAACAGAGGAGTACCATGAAGGTCCAACAGCTATATCTTCCACATTCTTGAATAGTTAGACTTTAGAAATATCAAAAAAAAACAAAAAAATGATTATTTTTAAATTCTAGAGTAGGAAACCCCCCAGGAGAATATAAAGAGATTTTATACAAATAATTCAAAAATCAAAACTTGTTCAGTTCATAACAAAACGTTCCACATATTTATCACTTTAGATGAAAATTCAGAATCACATCTCGGATCCTTTCATATAAATATGCATATGCAGAAATCAATCTGTGAAACCAAGGGCCCCGACAGTATGGCGTTCGTTTCTACATACACACATTAATAATAACAATTGTAAATATATATATATATATATATATATATATATAATATTCAAATATAATATATGCAAAATCATCCCTCGCCAAATACAATAGTCTTTGATGAAACATACCTATAAATCAGATAGCTCCCTGCGACTTGGACTCGGTTTCAGGGGATGGGAAACTCTCAGGGGCTGGCAGACGGGCGGGGTTCACATTCGAGGGTTGATTGGCAAATTTGGTTATATAGAAGACAATTTATATACATTTCTTCAAATCAACAATCATAAATAATTAATATTATATATTTAAAAAATATTTAAAGATTTACTAATAACTGTTTTCTTTTTTAAACTGGATTATTAACTTCCCGAAGGAGAGGTTTATGTTTTCATCAAAAAATCTGATTCGCTAATTTTATGTTTTCTCGACTTTCCAAACCATTCTGAATCGAATGACCCCAAATTTGGAAAAAGTATGAATGTTTGTGTGTGCGTGTGTGTGAACAGATTTTTTGCCGTAAATCGACGATTTCTCAAAAACGGTTGGACCGATTTCAAAAATTTAAAAGCGATTCGATGTATTTCGATGTGGACTAGCGTTTGTGTGACGATCGGCCGAGCCGTTTCTTTGTAAATCGCAGAAAAGTGAAAATTTTTTGTCCACGTTTTAACCCGCAATTCTTAATCTATTTTGAAAATTCAAAAACCGTTCGAAAGATATTGGTTGGGAATCGTGCTGATTAGTTTTTGGTAAAGATTGACCGGGCCGTTTTCTTGTAATGAAGTTTAAAAAAAAATTCGACGATTTTTATTATTATTTGTTTGACGGTAGATAACAGTTTTCTAGGTCATACTAAAATATTACAGCATTACGATAACTCGTTTAGCTTTAAAAATTCATCAAAGTTTGCAAATTAGTATCGTTCTTTTGGTATTCGTCAAAATTAGACCTTTGATCGACGATTTCAGAAATTTAAAAGCCATTTGATATATCTCAATAAGGACTATCGTTTGTCAGTTATGTGAGACGATCTGCCAAACCGTTTCTTTATTATTTAAAAAAAAGTGTTAAACTTTTTTTCCGCATTTAAGCTTGAACTACCGAATCGATTTTAAAAAATCAAAACCTGTTCGAAAGATATTAGTTGGAAATGATACTGATTAGTTTTGGATGAAAATCCACCGAGCCGTTTTCTTGTAATTAGCTGTTGAAAAAAATTCACCCGATTTTCATGGAACTTTTTTTGGCGATATATATCATGGACTTATAGAACTTACTGAAATATTACGGCTTTACGAAAAGTAGTATAATTTTGAAAATTCAAAGTTTGAAAAAATGAGTAGTTTCTTTGACGTTTTTTAAAATTAAAATTAGACGATTTACTTGGTATAACGATAGAGTATTTGGGCTTAATGAACATACTAAACCATTGAAGTCCTACGGAAACTGGTTTAATTATAAAAATTATTGATTTGTGAATTGTGAATTTGCTATTAGAAAATACTCCGAGTTCATGTGTTCGCGTTTTCAAATATCACTCATAAATCAATTTATTTTCTTGATTAAGTCGATTATTTTAACATAAAGCAAAATACCAATACCAACTACTTTTTTCGATTTTTTTAAACAAGGAAATAAATAATTAGAACTTCCCGTACCAAAAATTAATTTTTTTTATAAACTTTGAAAAAATGAGATTTTTTGAGAAGTGTGAGATTTTTGAAAAATTAGATTTCTTATTATTTGAAATTTCTTGAAAATTTTGAACCTATATTTCATAACAATCGCGCTGCACAGCTGTTTTAAAGACACAATATTTTAATATTTAGATTTAAAAAATATACAAATGTATGTTTTCTTCATCTTGTTAACAAATCACTCCTCCAACTAACTATCATCTACCAATGTATTAGTATATTCTATTCCATTTGTGCTTTATGATACATTTGGGAGACAATCGTCAGGAGAGGGTGAGTCTATGGATGAGAAGATCCCTCCAGGCCATTAAAATTAAATATCACAACTATACTCTCTTAGCTTAGAACGAACGACGACGCATCGGTTTAAATTTATAATATATATGTATATATATATATATATATATATATATATATATATATTCATATATACATATATATCAAAGCTATTTCATACTTCATTCTCAAATTGGATCGATGAATAATAAATAAGATGGTGCTAGATGAGTGTTAGAGTTGTTTCATATGCAGCGGTAAAAAGCAATTTATTATCTATTTTTATTTATATGCTCGTAATTATAATTATTTCCGTAGTTTATTATATGTTTATATAAGCCTCATTCGTATGTAAAATATTTATTTGTTGTTGATATCAGGAGATAAAAGGCAATATCAGAAACTCCATAACAAAAGTATGTTCTTTCGTTGTTAGTTTGTTTGGTTTTGAGCACTGTATGTTAATAAATTTAAAATAAGCTTTATTGTTTGTATTACTCCAACTTACTGACTTTGGAGTTCAATTATTAGCCTAATTGTTTTCATAATTACCGCCCCATAATTATCCAGAATTTTCGATAGTCCGACATAGGTCGATACCGACCAAGCCGAACTAAAGACTTCTAATGTACATACATTTGATAAGTTATTTGGCTTTAATATTATAAGATTTTGAAAGTTTTCCAAAATCATTTTATACGTTCTGAATTAAATAATACAAGCAATGCAAACGCTTAAATTTTTAAACCTTTACGTAGATAGTAAGATCTGTTAGAATCCTGTGAACGTTCTAATTGAAGCTTAATTCACAAACTAATGGTTCATGTCATTCTACCTTGAAGCAAATTGCTGAATTTTACCGTACCGTAAATTAACATTTTTAATAGTTGTAAAAATTTTAAACACATTTGAAAAATTTTCAATTATCTGAAAAACTTGAACAAATCGACATTTTTGATAATTTTGTATCATTTGAACTTAAATAAACCATGGCCCAGAACCTATAGAAAACTAAACAAAATTTGCACCTATTATTAAAATCTCTATAAAATTACTATATATGTAGGAAGAAACGTTATATAATATTTAAATTACATCGCATCATATATATATGCATGCTCGATCATTTATTCTTATAGCAAAATATTCCCTTGGCGGTTATAACCGCGACCTTTTGCGAATAACTCATCTGTTTTAATTGTATTTTTGTCCCAAAATTGAACGTATATCATTTGATATATACAAATATACAAATATATATATATATATATATATATATATATATATTAATATACATATATTAATATACATACATATATGTATACAACGTTTATAACAGTAGGTTTGATACTTTCTTCAATTGTTTAACGTAATATTTAATCCTCATATATTTCAAAAATTCCGAATGTTCTTAAGATTTTAAGTAATCTTGAGAATCAAAATATTCTACAGCTTCTAAATATTCCAAATAGTATTCTATCAATCTAAAATATTCTAAAAATCAATTTTTTTTTTCTTCAGGTTATTTGGAGGGCTAAAATCATAGGTACCATCTGGTGCCAAATTTTTTTGTGATCCCCCATTTTAAAATGTTTTAGAATTATAATTTTTTGGCTATTTTTCTCTGTATTCTCGAAACAATAAATATTAACTTGTGAAATACTAGTATATTTGTAAAAAAAATTTTTTTGATTTTGTACGGCCTCTTAAATCACGAATAAAATTCATTTTCTCTAGATCAAAAGACTCCTTTAAAAATCAACCTGATACATAATAATAAATTTAATACTTGTCAGTATTGATAAGTATTCAAATCTCTCACAATTTTAGCATAAATCAACCCAAGTGAAGACAAAGAATTAAAGAACAATCCTCGTCGCATTTTCTGTAAACAAAAAGTATAAATTTAAACTACGTACATTATATTCGAGGCGATTCCTTTTCTAGATGTATGTAAATTAACAGTTAGGTTATAGGAAGAACAATGGCTGTTACACAAATTCACTCATTTATTTTTATAGTCCGGTCTCCATACGAATTTAAAAAAGATACTATTTTATGATTACGAGGCTGTAGGTATGAATAATAATACTATATTATTAGAATGCACGGCATAAATTAAGCATAAAAACTTTTAAAGCGTTATTGTCGAAAGGTGTAGGGCTGGGGGTGGAATTACTCACGATGATTGGACTTCTTATTTTTTGTGTATTTTTATATTCGAACAATCCAATTCATTTTGTGCTAAACTAAAAGGCCAATTCTCGAATAAAATAGAAATGTTATGCTAATGCTATGTTACGGGTCTATGTTCGTATGAATTGATAGTACCGAATTATCTAAAAGCTATGGTTTTGCTATGCAATCAGGCGTTTTACACACAAAACTTTTCTTCACCTCCTTTTATCAAGAAGACATAAGAAAGTTGGATTTATAATAAAATTGTTATTGGACGTTTCTGCGTTTTGTAGATTAGATTCTATGTGTAATACATAGGTTTTCGACAGTTTGTTACAACCAGCTCATACGAAGATAGACCCGTAATATAGCATCACCATAACATTTCTATTTTATCAGATAATTGTCCCATATGTATTTTTTGACTAAAATTTAAAGGTATTAAGTTTTAATAAATTTAATGGTATTTTAAAATAATATGATTTACAATTTTCAATTTAATTATAATTTGCAGAAATGACTTGAAAAACTTTTAGTACAGAAATTATGTTGAAGAAAAATGCTATAATTATATAATAAAAATAATAAAGATGAAATATGTTGAATTGGTATAATACAAATTGATAAAAAAATATGAAAAACTGATCCAAAATGTAAGATACTGTTCAAGAACATAAACAACTAATCAATAATAGATAAAAATAATTAATATATAAAAAGATAATTAAAAATTTAAGATACTGATTCAAAATGCAATAAACATGTAAATGCAATTGCTATTGGTTCAAAAAATAAAATTTAATTAATATCTATCAGATCAAAAATTTAAGAAATCGGTCAAAAATCAAAATAATAGGTAAAAGTTCATAAAACTGATAAATTCATGAATCTGGTTAAAATTTACAAAACTAGTAGAAAATTCGTAAAACTGGTTACAAATTCATATAAATGGTTAAAAATTCAAGAACGTAGTCACAAATTCGAAAAATTATTTAGCAATTCAAAAAAGTGATCAAAAAATCAAGAGAAGTGATCAAAAATTCAGAGCAAGTATTTGAAAATCAAGAAAGTGGTCAATATTTTAAGAAAGTAGTCAAAAATTCAAGAAATTAATCAGCAGTTCAAAAAAGTAATCAATAACTCGAGAAAAGTAATCAAAAACTTTGAAGAAGTATTTAAAAATCGAGAAAAGTAGTCGAAAATTCAAGAAATTTGTCAAAAATTAAAAAATGTAATCAAAAATAAAAAAGTAATCAAAAATGTAGAAAAAGTATTCAAAAAATCTAGAAAGTGGTCAAAATTTAGGAAAATAGTCAAATATGTAAGAAACGACTGTGAAATTTGAAAAAGACTGATAAAAATTTCAGAAACTGTTAATCCAAATATTTGCAAATTAGTATTTTTAATTATTTGTACGTAAATTTGATTTCTATATATAGCATTTATAGTAATCTATGTATTAATAAATTAATTGCAAAAACAGTTGCAACAATACACACTGCAGCTATACTGAAAACTATTGAATTCATCTTATATATATTTATATTACGTCAATATTATAGTTTACTATTATTATTATATTCTATATTTGATCATATTAAAAATAAATATCTTCAAATTATCCACTGGCTCTCCGTCTACTTCCAGAACATCTTGTCCCATAGAACGGCGCGGCGCTTGATATAAATTTTAATTATGAAAAAAAGCAGTTAGAGAAAAAATAAACGTAAGAATTAAGTTTAATTCGAAAGCAGCCGCGGGAATAATATGCTCTTAATAATTATTTACGATTCGATTGCGACAATAAAAATAAAATATAATTGTCTTTTAGGAAAACCTACGTATTCATTCATTTTATATTTTTTGAACCCAAAGGGAAAAATGTTTGAATTATTTTATGCAAAATAATTGTATTGGGTTTTGTTTATATATACATTGTCTATACATGATTCAGTTTAGTTATAATAATAAATAGTAGTTTGCCCAAAAGCAGGTCCATGGTGACATCACCACTAATCAATGATTTCTTCTATCTCTTTTTCCAACTTTGATCTCAAATGATTCAGAATGTCCTAAAATGTCGGTAAAACTAGCAAGTCACAAGCCTATGTTTATTCTTCAGGAAGTCCATAAGTTAAAATATTAGTGTTTTTTAATTCAATTGCTCAAGTATTTTTCCCTACTAAATGATTTGACACATTTAATTCTCGAAATTTCGACGCATTGACAGTAAACCTATAATCAAATTGCATGTGTCAAAATCGAACAAAAAAAAATATCAAAATATATATTTATTTATCTAGGTAGCTGAAACATTTAAATTGAAACAAAATACAGTCCACAATTCGCAATCCCCTAAAAATGTTCACGAAATTTTAATGTTTTCTGGTAGCTTACCAGATATGATTCTAAATTATAAATAAAATAAATTGCTGTTTTGGTAATAACCAATATCCCACGTGTGTATAAACCAAACGAAAAATAAAATTGCCTGGAAATATTTCCGAACTTGAAGATACACAATCACAATGGGCTAATGTTAGAAATGGAACTTCATCAGGACGCGGATTCAGGGGAAAACGATATCGAACAGGATTGGGATGAGGAATATAATAATCAGGTCATATCATAATTATTTATAAACTTCAGTTTTAACTATCTGTCAAAATTCTTTTAAAATGAATTAGTTTAATATTGAAAACATTAAACTAATAAACAGTATATGAAATGAATAAGAATAATGTCTAACTAACAAATCTTTAAAATAATATGTTTAATTTTTTTAATATCTTATTAATATCTTAAATATTTAGATACATTAAAAGGAAAACAAATCGTGTATAGATGACTTCAAGAATAGTAGGGCTAGGGCTACTAATATGGGATATGATGCATGTGAAGATGAATTTAGATCTTAATTGGCGTGCGGTATTGGTCAAATCTGGTTGCCTTATGGTCATTATCAGAATAAGTAAGGCGTAGAAAAATTTCAGCTTATAACTTATTCTATTTACTAAATCATTGTCTTTTGTACAGGCAGAAGACAGAGAGAAGAGTTGGTCACAAAGAGACCAGGAGTACCATATAGTATGATACCATAAGAAGCCAATAATAACACTCGACTCTCTAGTTCCTCGCTCTATATGTTGATTAGCCTTCTGCCGCAATATTTCGTTTATTCCTTGAAGAGATGTATCGACCATTATAAGCTCAATGGAATTTTTTGAAGTCTGCACCACCCCAAGAAAACTATTCTTCAAGGAGAAGATTCGTACATCCATCCTTATGTTCTTATTCCAAGTCCTTGCCGGAATCTTTTTCCCCTGACTCCGCGATCCTGATCAAAGTCCATGTCTTATATTTGCTCATTATATTCGCTTTAGACATTTTTGTCTTTCATATTGTTTTACATTTGTTAAATTTAAATTGAGACCGATGAAGAAATGTGGTTTTGTCAATAATTGTAGGTAATTTCTGATAAATTATCAGAAAATACTAAAATATCTTGAGAATGTTATTTGTATGATTTGGATATATTAAATGAGAAATTAAACAGAAGTATCAAATAGTTGGTTTGATATTTTCTTTCTATTTATCATAATTGTATACTATTCGAGATACTTTTTTTCATATATTATTCTGTTTAGACATTCTTTTAAACATTTTTAATATTCGAATATCATGCTGGATCTAGCAGTTTTCTATTACTTATTACTTTTTAAAAGTAAATTTAAATTTAAAATTTCGTAATAACTTACTTATTACTTTTTAACCTTCTAGTGGCTATGATTTTCACAGTGTAGTAATAAATTAATAATAAATTTGATGCCAATTTTCCTTTATTTTTCATAAGTATGCATCTAACTTGAATTCGTAATTTATAATAAATTCGTTGGACTATTAAAAAATATTTTAACATAGATTATATACAAGTAATGTATGGCCAATTGAAACTTCAATTGTTCATATCATTTACTAATAATACTAAAATGGTCAGAGTAGTTTTGTACAAACTTTAGACATATTTAATAAACAAACTAGTGGTGCATGAAATTGTGACTTAAGACAAATTGCTGGAACTTCCCGTAAGATGATGAAATATTCGAAGGATATTATAACTTTTCAAATATATTATTATAAGCACTGAAACTTTCATTATTTGTATTTTATAGACAAAATATAAGAACTTATGAATTAGACGATGACGCTTATATAAGTTTACATGAAAAAAAAATAAACAAAACTTAATGAAGCGTAGTTATATTGAAGGATTTTATCTCATATTTTTAGAAATTATATGAACTGAATTGCAATGTTAAAACGATTTATTTGAAGTATACAAGTGAGCTTTAGGATTTTATCTAAAATTAAAATTAAAATCCGAATAATTTTTAAAATTTAATTAAATTAGACAAAAATTGAAATTTTGACATAATTGAAAAAAATGCGTTCACCGAAAACCAATCGTTTCTTCATACTGTCAAAACAAGCAAAAACTTTTTTCTGAGTCATTCAAATCGAATGCTATATTCTCTCAAAAACTACAACTTTTTGCACATTTAGCTCTGTATCTCCCAAACGGCTAGGCCTGTCTTTGCCAAATATAAATCACCACTTCAGCATCGTTACAAATTGAATGTTTTAAATTGAATGAATGTTTTAATCTTTCAAATCGGATACTCTCAAAAACTTGATCTATATTTTCTGCACTATTTGCTCCATATCTCGGAAACGGCTAAACCTGCCCTTTCCAAAAACAAATCAGCACGTCTCCTCCCCATCAGTAAAAATCGTTTTAGTTTTTTGAATATTTCAAATCGGTTGATCCGTGCCACCGAAATCATGGATGAAAAATTGTGGACACACAAAATACACACACACCTACATATGCGTGAGTTTTTTCTAAGTAAGGTTTGTGAAAATGTTCAGAAATAAAGTAATGACGTGAGCTTTTCTAAAAAAAAATTAATAAACATACGGTTTCAGGTTAAACCCTCTCCACTCGGAATTTGCTAGGAAAAAGAGTGATATATAATGTTGTGGAATATTGAAACATGAAGATATGCAAAAATTTCATTTTCGATTTTTTGAGAGTATATGTTACAGTAAACTTACTCTACGGGAAGTTACTATTATTATCTATTACTGCTTAATATTAGCATTGTAAACAAATCATAAATAATTCAAGCAATTCGAAAATATCCATTACCAAAATATCGTTTGTTCTATATTATCGTATGTATTTATATATGCTCTGAGCATTCATACAATGCAGGGTCGGAGGGTGAGTCGGTGGCGTTATTGTGCCCCTTTTATTATTTATTGCCTATTTCTTTTGGTTTATTAATCATATTGACGATGCCGAATGCCGTATGCAAATGAGAATCTATACGCGGAGCAAAAAAGTCGTTAGGCGAAGAGATCGCGTACGTACGATCAGGGAAGGAAAAGGTAAGGGTCCCATGTAAAAATACATTTGAGTTTTTACAATTTATATTTGATGTATACAGTAGGCCCTCGCTTTACACGGCACTCTGGGTACACGGTTCCCATACTACACGGAGCAAAAATCCGACATCCCTCCGACTACACGGACTTCTTATTACACGGTATTTGGTCAACAGCCCATAAGTTCGTTGTGCAAAAGGGTATTGATGTAAATTTTGTTATCGACTTTTATCTTTAGACATGCCTGATTGTATAATAGTCGCCTAAGAACACGTTTGAGCTGACTACTGCGTCGCGCCAATTTTTGAATAAGGTGTCAATGTCCTACATGTCATTTCGTCCGTATTTCTTCTACTTCAAGTTGTATTTCTTGGTCTCCATACAACGCGATAAAAATGGTGCGATTTGTACCAACTCTGAGTCTCTCATAGCACGGATCCCATACTGCACTATGTAAGGTTCCATAGAACGCACTACGAATTAGCCTGAATTCTATGTTAAATACGAGTTTCTTATAGCACGGTTCCTATACTGCACGGTACGCACTTGCCGCGTAAAGCGAGGGTTTACTGTATATATATATATATATATATATATATATATATATATCTAGCGACCGATTTTAATAATTTAAAAAAACTTTTTATTTGTATTGACAAGATGAAGATTTGATCAAATTCATTAATGCAAGTTTAGCGTTTGGGAGATCTAGTGGAAAAAGTAAAAATAAATGCCATTGGCGGTCAAAAATGATCATTAGACATATGCACATCAAATTATCAGATATTCATAGAGATTTTAACAATAAATATGTTGGCAAACTTTTAGTACTATAAAAGTAAAATTTGTTGTTTTAGTATGTAACATTTTAATTTCTCAATAAAATTAAAGGTTAATTATTGCAGATACAATAATATAATACTGTATTAAGTAATTTAAAACTATAAAATGTGGAACATATCAATTGCTTATTTTTTGCTATTTCCAGTTGGTTATTAATTAAAAACAAAATTATATTTCAAGAATATTTGGGTCCTTTAGACAGAAAACAATTAGTAAAATTTATATGCATGTGAATGTTGTAAAAACGGTATACAAATCAATATAATTAAATGTAATAATAATAATGTATTAAACGGTATAAAAATCAATAAAATTAAATGTGAAATGCAAGACGAATAATTTAAAAGTTGCAAACGAACCAGTGGTAAAAACTTTAAGAGCAATAATAATATGTAAAAATCATTCAATATTGTTTATAAAAATATTAAACAATTTCAAAATGCTCTCTAAATCTGGACTTTCGTATTATTGAATATATGAGAGTTATCAAAATGCTAACAATTCAGATTGAAACATTTTAATTTCAAGTAAAAATTTAAAAAATTTTAGATTAACATGAAAAGTCTGTATATATATTAAGATTTGATACAGTTCTGTACTGCTAAACCAGAAACTTATATATATATATATATATATATATATATATATATTTATATATTATACTTAGATGTTTTTGCAGTTATATTAAATAAACCAAAAATACCAGCGTCTCCAGATATATAACTATAATTTAGTATAATTTAATCATAATTATCACAATTCTTATTACTCCAGTTTTTTATTTCACCATTAAAAACATTTAGAAATTTGTTGTAATTTACACAAATATTAGGTATTAAATAGGATAGAGTAAAAATTTTAGATAAATTAAGTTTGAACCCCAACAAAAATATGTATGCGACATAATATTAAAATTTTTAGCAAGTCGACAACTTAAATTTGTAAGTGCTCGATTATTTCTTACACTTAAATTTTTTCTGTTTACTAATGTATAATTATAATATTTGCCAATAAAACATATTACAAATGCTAACCACATTACCAGCATGGCATTATTTATAAAATGTCACCCAGATAATATTAGCATTATTAATCAATTTTTCAGTTACAAGAAAGGAAGTTTTATAGCCATATAATTATTATTATGAAAAACTATTGCTAAAATTCTAATCTTTGTCTATAGAACTTAAGGCAATATGCTACAAAACTCTCTATCGTCTTTGTCATTTTTATTGAAAAAAAGAACATGCCTAATTATAATTTTACCCCCTATTATAGTCAACCTTGTCCATCAATTTCGATTGCACTTATTCCTTATGTATCATGTACGCGAGAAAGCAGCCCGAATAATATATGCATACGTATAAGCGATGCCGCGTATACAGTTACTTTTATATTCGAAAGACTGATGCTTTCGACGGGGGTAGGTTCTAGGTTGCTAAGCTGAATTCGCGATCATAAGAAGAAATCATCTTTATTGCCACTCAGCGGCAAATACACTAATACGAAAATATATATCAACTCGGAAAAAATACTCACTACTTATATATCATGCACCTCCTTGAGACATAGAGAGCACATGCAAATTTATGACGTCGTTGATGGATTCATTTATTTGAGAAAGGAACAAAAAATTAAAAAACAATATGGTGGCATTAATTTACTAGTCAATAACTAATTCAATAATTGTTATGAACCATTACTTCATAACGTGAATTTTAGAAAGAGTTGGTGATCCACCGAGATGCTTGGGTTTCTAGTAAAATAGTACACTTGAGGC
>NW_020538040.1:17689404-17712784 GCF_003426905.1 Ctenocephalides felis | reverse complement strand
GTAAGATTTGTTTTAATTAGATTGGTATAAATACTGTAACTTTAATTATTCGTATTTTATATACAAAAGATAAGAGCTTATGAATTAGACGACAACGTTTATAAATGCTTACATGAAAAGTAAATAAAAAAAAACTTAATCAAGACGAGTTAGAATAAAGGACCTTATCTCATATTTGTAACAATTACACAAACTGAATTGCAAAGTTTTATTGCAATAGTTTAATTGCAAATGATTTATTTAAAGTATTTATGTGAGCTTTAGAATTTTATCTAGAATTAAAATAAAAATTCGAATCATTTTCGCCATCTAATTAAATATATATTTTTTTTTCAAATTAATAAAACAATTGTTTTGCCTTCACCAAAAACTAATCATTTTTTCACAATATCAACACAAGCAAATATTCAAAAACTAGCATTTTTTAACATTTAGCTCCGAGTCTCCGAAACGGCTAGACCTGTCTTTGCCAAATATAAATCACCACTTCAGCATCGTTACAAATTGAATGTTTTAACTTGAATGAATGTTTTAATCTTTCAAATCGGATACTCTGAAAAACTTGATCTATATTTTCTGCAATATTTGATCCATATCTTCAAAATGACAGGACCTGCCTTTGCTAAAACTAATCAGCACGTCTCCCCATCAGTATGAATCGAATGTTTTTTGAATATTTCAAATCGGTTGATCCGTGCCACCGAAATCATGGATGAAAAATTGTGGACACACAAAATACACACACACCTACATATGCGTGAGTTTTTTCTAAGTAAGGTTTGTGAAAATGTTCAGAAATAAAGTAATGACGTGAGCTTTTCTAAAAAAAAATTAATAAACATACGGTTTCAGGTTAAACCCTCTCCACTCGGAATTTGCTAGGAAAAAGAGTGATATATAATGTTGTGGAATATTGAAACATGAAGATATGCAAAAATTTCATTTTCGATTTTTTGAGAGTATATGTTACAGTAAACTTACTCTACGGGAAGTTACTATTATTATCTATTACTGCTTAATATTAGCATTGTAAACAAATCATAAATAATTCAAGCAATTCGAAAATATCCATTACCAAAATATCGTTTGTTCTATATTATCGTATGTATTTATATATGCTCTGAGCATTCATACAATGCAGAGTCGGAGGGTGAGTCGGTGGCGTTATTGTGCCCCTTTTATTATTTATTGCCTATTTCTTTTGGTTTATTAATCATATTGACGATGCCGAATGCCGTATGCAAATGAGAATCTATACGCGGAGCAAAAAAGTCGTTAGGCGAAGAGATCGCGTACGTACGATCAGGGAAGGAAAAGGTAAGGGTCCCATGTAAAAATACATTTGAGTTTTTACAATTTATATTTGATGTATACAGTAGGCCCTCGCTTTACACGGCACTCTGGGTACACGGTTCCCATACTACACGGAGCAAAAATCCGACATCCCTCCGACTACACGGACTTCTTATTACACGGTATTTGGTCAACAGCCCATAAGTTCGTTGTGCAAAAGGGTATTGATGTAAATTTTGTTATCGACTTTTATCTTTTAGACATGCCTGATTGTATAATAGTCGCCTAAGAACACGTTTGAGCTGACTACTGCGTCGCGCCAATTTTTGAATAAGGTGTCAATGTCCTACATGTCATTTCGTCCGTATTTCTTCTACTTCAAGTTGTATTTCTTGGTCTCCATACAACGCGATAAAAATGGTGCGATTTGTACCAACTCTGAGTCTCTCATAGCACGGATCCCATACTGCACTATGTAAGGTTCCATAGAACGCACTACGAATTAGCCTGAATTCTATGTTAAATACGAGTTTCTTATAGCACGGTTCCTATACTGCACGGTACGCACTTGCCGCGTAAAGCGAGGGTTTACTGTATATATATATATATATATATATATATATATATATATATATATATCTAGCGACCGATTTTAATAATTTAAAAAACTTTTTATTTGTATTGACAAGATGAAGATTTGATCAAATTCATTAATGCAAGTTTAGCGTTTGGGAGATCTAGTGGAAAAAGTAAAAATAAATGCCATTTGGCGGTCAAAAATGATCATTAGACATATGCACATCAAATTATCAGATATTTCATAGAGATTTTAACAATAAATATGTTGGCAAACTTTTAGTACTATAAAAGTAAAATTTGTTGTTTTAGTATGTAACATTTTAATTTCTCAATAAAATTAAAGGTTAATTATTGCAGATACAATAATATAATACTGTATTAAGTAATTTAAAACTTATAAAATGTGAACATATCAATTGCTTATTTTTTGCTATTTCCAGTTGGTTATTAATTAAAAACAAAATTATATTTCAAGAATATTTGGGTCCTTTAGACAGAAAACAATTAGTAAAATTTATATGCATGTGAATGTTGTAAAAACGGTATACAAATCAATATAATTAAATGTAATAATAATAATGTATTAAACGGTATAAAAATCAATAAAATTAAATGTGAAATGCAAGACGAATAATTTAAAAGTTGCAAACGAACCAGTGGTAAAAACTTTAAGAGCAATAAATAATATGTAAAAATCATTCAATATTGTTTATAAAAATATTAAACAATTTCAAAATGCTCTCTAAATCTGGACTTTCGTATTATTGAATATATGAGAGTTATCAAAATGCTAACAATTCAGATTGAAACATTTTAATTTCAAGTAAAAATTTAAAAAATTTTAGATTAACATGAAAAGTCTGTATTATATATTAAGATTTGATACAGTTCTGTACTGCTAAACCAGAAACTTTATATATATATATATATATATATATATATATATATATATTATATTATATTATACTTAGATGTTTTTGCAGTTATATTAAATAAACCAAAAATACCAGCGTCTCCAGATATATAACTATAATTTAGTATAATTTAATCATAATTATCACAATTCTTATTACTCCAGTTTTTATTTCACCATTAAAACATTTAGAAATTTTGTAATTTACACAAATATTAGGTATTAAATAGGATAGAGTAAAAATTTTAGATAAAATTAAGTTTGAACCCCAACAAAAATATGTATGCGACATAATATTAAAATTTTTAGCAAGTCGACAACTTAAAATTTGTAAGTGCTCGATTATTTCTTACACTTAAATTTTTTTCTGTTTACTAATGTTATAATTATAATATTTGCCAATAAAACATATTACAAAATGCTAACCACATTACCAGCATGGCATTATTTATAAAATGTCACCCAGATAATATTAGCATTATTAATCAATTTTTCAGTTACAAGAAAGGAAGTTTATATAGCCATATAATTATATTATTTGAAAAACTATTGCTAAAATTCTAATCTTTGTCTATAGAACTTAAGGCAATATGCTACAAAACTCTCTATCGTCTTTGTCATTTTTATTGAAAAAAAGAACATGCCTAATTATAATTTTACCCCCTATTATAGTCAACCTTGTCCATCAATTTCGATTGCACTTATTCCTTATGTATCATGTACGCGAGAAAGCTGCCCGAATAATATATGCATACGTATAAGCGATGCCGCGTATACAGTTACTTTTATATTCGAAAGACTGATGCTTTCGACGGGGGTAGGTTCTAGGTTGCTAAGCTGAATTCGCGATCATAAGAAGAAATCATCTACTTTATTGCCACTCAGCGGCAAATACACTAATACGAAAATATATATCAACTCGGAAAAAATACTCACTACTTATATATCATGCACCTCCTTTGAGACATAGAGAGCACATGCAAATTTTATGACGTCGTTGATGGATTCATTTATTTGAGAAAGGAACAAAAAATTAAAAAACAATATGGTGGCATAATTTACTAGTCAATAACTAATTCAATAATTGTTATGAACCAATTACTTCATAACGTGAATTTTAGAAAGAGTTGGTGATCCACCGAGATGCTGCCGTTCTCTAGTAAAATAGTACACTTGAGGCAGGTAATGCCAAAAGACCAGATATAATTAGTGGCAACATCAGACCATTAAAAGATGATTGTATTTATGTTACGTAGTTATGAGATTCATTAAAATTCTCCTTCGATTAACTCACGTTGTTGGGTTATAATTCAACCCTTGTAGCTGTGGACTGTATTAAACACTTAATTGTTTGTATATTATGTATTTGTTGCAGTTCTTATTACAATCCCTTATTTGTCATTTTATCTGACTAAGTTATAATGAAAGAAAATATATTTATATTTATTATTTAATATACATTTTGTTTCGCGGACTTTACCTTTAAAAGTGAACAATTATATAGTTAGCAACCCTTAGGGGTAGCAACCATTCCGTGTAAAGCTTAATGCCCTGAAGGTTGTCACCTTCATGGCCAATATAATAAAGCCAAAATACGTCCGAACAATGATATTCAGTTTGAAATGTTGTATATTTAGATAAAATGATACGATGTTAAAGATTGAGAGTTGATATTTGAATATTGAACAATACTTGTTACCTTGATGAAGTTTGATTTATTAGTTAGATGCATGTTGAGATATTACTGATCTTACCTTAAGGTTGCAGTTTCAGTTAAGAACAAATTACACAGTTTTGGTAATTTTATATTATTTTTTGATTGGTTTATTTTTGGGTGCAAAAGACTTTCCAATAATTGTTTTGACCCTATCAATTTAATACATAAATTACAGAAAGAGTTTGTGATACTGCCCAACTCTGGTAAAATAGTACACCTTTGGCAAATAATTGCAAAGGACAGAATTTAATTAGTGATTACATCAGCTCATTGAAAGATTATATTTAGTTTTGAATATTGTATATTTAGACAAAATGATACGATGTTGAAGATTGGTAGATGATGTTTGATTCTTGAGTGAATACTTGTTACCTAAATAAAGTTTGAAGTATTACTAAGTTGGATGCATTTTGAGATTCTATTGATCTTAGTTAATGTTTCATTTGAGAACAATTTATAAAGTTTTGATAATTTTATATTATTTTTTGGTGGGTTCATTTTTAGGTGCAAGCAACTTTCTATTACATTCTTGTCTAATCAGATATTGACCTGTGCCTAAGGTCGAGTTTTAAGGAATATAATTTCTTAGAAAGATGTATTAATGATTGGGTAACTGTTCATGAGCAGGATGCATTACAAATTGAGAGATTAATTTTTATTACAAAGTAATTGCAATAAAAGGAATTAGGTGTTATTATTGCTATTCTATATGAAGAGTAAATTTCTAATTGCTATATTTAATAAATTATTATTTCATTAATGAAATCTGTTCAAAGTAGTTGATTTGAAGTTAATTTAATCATTTAATCATTTAGCAAAATGTGAAATTTTGATTTAGCCACGAACCAAAAGTTAAGTTTTGAATTTTTTATTTTTTTTCAAAAGTTTCTGCCACTCATTATACAATAAAGATTCACATGTTTATTAAATTGGTGTGAAAATTAGACAAATACTTCTTTGGATGAATATGAACATTGAGGTTTTGCCCTTGAATGCAAAAAAATGTAACGAAAAAAATTACAATTTATTATTATTTGTTTAATTCATTTTTGAAATATAATTCATATTATTTTTTTTTGCAAACATGCTTTGTTTCTAAGTAATAATTTTCATTGATATGATTTTGTTTTGTGTTTAGTGTATTAATTACTTGTGTGTTCTGTTTTCACTAAAAAAAGAGTCAAATTGGAACTCGAAACGTATGGATCTATTAAATTTATTTTAAGAAACATAATTTAGTTTTTTTATATGTAGACAATAAAAACATACACATATATATATATACATATACATATACATATATATATATATATATATACATATATATACATCTGTGCGTGTATATTTATAAATTGTTCCATCAACTTATTCGAGTGAATTTGCATAAATTCATATAGGATCCAATCTATATGTCCATACAGATCTACATATCTGTTCATTTGTTGTATTGTGATGGGAAAATCCCTTTCGCCTCAAGTCAAAGGGTTTTCCTAACCTCCTGCCTGCCCAATTTGAGATTGCCTTCAGAAATTCACTGAATAACATGTTCAGATTTGAATATATCGACAATGGCTTTCATACTTCGTAATATTCAATAATTTATATATGGGAATACAGATTTGCATGTGCTACGAGGAATGGGATATATCAATATTAAGATATGTTGATTCTAGATGCAAAATTTGATATAATCGAGTTTATCTATGAGTTTGCATTTATTAATATTGGAAGAATACATAGTATAAAATATGTATAAATAGAATGAAGAGCTCTTGCCATTATTATTGAAATTTACAAAAAATAATGAATGAGAGTCTATCTTTTAAATTTTCAAAATAATTTAATAATATTCCCTGAAATGTTCATTAGAAATGATTGATTAAATTTCAATACTTTTCACTGTTTGAGTATTAATTAATTCAATAATCATTAAATGATGAGCAGATAAACATACCTTTGTAATAAACTATACAATTCTACAGATAAATGAATAAGCCATGTCTAGTTACAGACTTTTATAGGTGTAACTTGGTTATTTTATGTTAAAGAATTATATTTTCTTAAAAAAAAGTTTTTATAGTAATTCAAGTAATTGCAAAACAACTACAAGTGGCAAATACAAAACAAAAACAAAATGCAACTTTATTGTTAAAATGATTTAAAGATGTAACATCAAATCAATTGTTCGGATTGTGATTTGATGTATATTGTAACTAGTAGAAATTTAATTAAATGCTTTGAGAAACATTTAAGCATTTCAAATTCTAATAAACAATTGAGAACTATGCTGATATAATTTACACTTTCAAAACATAATATAGGCGATTTTTCATCTTGCTCATTTTATATTTTTAAAAACAAATATTAAAAGGACGTTTTCTAAAGATTGTTTCATTTAATTGTAGAATCATTCATGTATGAATGCAACGATTGCTTATCATTTTGCAGTTAAAAAGTATGCTTCAAAGATCAGCAAGTAAATTCAGAGTAATCAATAAAAATTACTACTTTTTTAATATTTTTTTTTACAAATTATACTTAGCTTTTGGGGGACCTAAAAACGTATTTAATTAAAATTATTTATGTATTTATGTTGACGTGTTTCATCATTATATATGATTGTATCTCAAAGCGTTTGCAACTTTGATATGATTTAATAAATAATGCAAAAGAGTAAAGTCCAATCTTAACACCTCCGATATATACAGGGTGTCCCAGGATTTGACGTCAACCTAAAACAGGGTGATAGTTTTGACCTTAACTGCCCTGAAAAAAAATTAGAAAAAATATATCTAACGTTGTTTGAAAATTATGAGCTTTTTAGTGAAACTTAGAGCTTTGAGGAAATTATGACCATTTTGGACTTTTGTGGTTAATTTTGAAATACAATGCATTTAGTGGACCATATTTGATTAAAATTAATTATATATTTACAATGATGATGAAATAATCTATGATTTGTCACTCAAAAAGTTTGAAACTTTGATATTTTTCAATAAATGATGCAAAAAAATAAAGTCCAGCTATAACTCTTTGAATATATACAGGGTGTCTCTGGGCTTAACGTCAAGCCATAATAGGATGATATTAAAATTGACCATCACTGCTCTGAAACAAATGTTTTGGCCAGTTTTATTAAAAGTTTCAATACCTAAGAATAACAATAAAAGTGCATGTCACGGAATAGACTCATAAACTGCTGAACCGATTTCAAATTTTGTTGGATCACTGTGTGCATTTATGTTCGAATTAGGTTATAAGCTATGATTTTCATTTATATTTGGATTATTATATATTTTAAAAAACTTTTGATCAATAGTATTAAACTGTTGCCTGCCCATGAGATTCAATGTTCATTTGGTGGATTTTAGTAAAACCACAGCAATTGGTGGCTAGGCATGCCAATATATATATATATATATATATCTATATATATATATATGTATATATATATATATATCTATATATATATATATATATATCTATATATATATATATATATATATATATATATATATATATTGAAATGAATAAAACAGCCAATGCGTCGAATGTAAAGAATTTATTTTATTTTTTATACGTTTCGAGACTAGATGTGTCTCATCATTCAGCAGATCAGGAAAAACCACACTATAATAACACATTTTACAACACCACAATCACATATTACTACTGTAGGAAATAACTCTAGAAAAGACCAAAAAAGGTAAGAGTAAAATTGTATGAAACACATATTTTGTTTTTAGCCGATAGCATAGCGACACGGTTTGACTTATTCGCGTCGGCGAGGAGTAGTTAAAAAACTTTTGATCAATAGTATTAAACTGTTGCCTGCCCATGAGATTCAATGTTCATTTGGTGGATTTTAGTAAAACCACAGCAATTGGTGACAGCAATGACTACTCGTCGCCGACGCAAATAAGTATATATATATATATATATATATTGATTGTTTCTTTTCCGAACAGTAAATCCAATAATAAAAAACAATTTGTTTTTTGAAGATGTTTAATACGACGTTTCGGAACTAGGTACGTTCCATCATCAGGTTTATTCTGTCAAATACAATGTTTTTTAAAATACTGATTAACATTAATTAACAATGGTCAATACAGATTAATTAGAAAAAAAATTTTGTTATAAAGGAATGGATTATGTACTGGATAGATAGTAATAAGACTTAACTAAAAAAGGTTTTATATAAAATTGAGAAGCAAAAATTATTTACCTGTAATAATTTATATATCCATATCACTAATATTTTTTTGTTAAAAACACTCGATTTTTTTGGAAGATATTTGTAGATGTTACGACTACACAAGACTTAAACACACTGATATGGATTTCTGTCTGCCAGATGTAAAGGACAAAGCACGGAACTCTTGGCAAAAATGATTTTTTATGGCTCTTGTTTGGTAATTTACGAAAAAAGGAAAAATATTGCTTTAGTAAATGTTGAGAAATATTATGTATATATATATATATATATATATATATATATATATATATACATACATACATGAACATGTATATGCACACCTACATACTCATACATACATATGCACATATCTATATATTAATGTATCCACAATTATACACATGAACACATATGCAAGTGTATGTGTATAGTGTATACCCAAAAACATACATATAAGCATATATATGGATGTACATATATTATAACATATATACATGTATATATATACACATATTCAAAAACTATTAGGATTAATTATTTTAATCAGGTTTAAAAAATTTAAATATGAGTCATGAATGATATTGTGATCTGATCTTTTATTAACACTTTTTGACGAATTCAAAAAGATTAAACTGCTTTCAGAAAAAAGTCTTTTGAAAGTACAATCCTCTCTATATAAAATATTGGGTTCAAAGGTGAAATTATGTGAGTTTTCGATGGAATGCTGAACAAGAGTACTTTGGAAATTTCGGCTTTTATGATGAGTGACGCTTAATTCATGTTGTCTCATTCTCTTATGAATGTACTGTGATGTTTGGCCAATGTATTGTTTTTGACAATTTTTGCAAGGGATGGAATAAACTATGTTAGTATTGAATTTAGGAGGGGTGGTGGATTTAATTTTTGAAAACATTTCTTTAAAAGAATATAGAGCTGTTCCTGAAATGAAAATATTTTCTTCTTTGAGTAATTTGGCAAAATAATCAAATAAGCCTTCAATGTAAGGCATGCTGTGAAAAGTTGGTTTAATATTGTTGTCTTGGAATAACTTGGAGATGGATTGATAATTGTTACTTTTATGATAGGAAAGTCTTTTATTGGTAATGGAATTGATGAGGGTGAGGGGATATCCGTTTTCTAATAAAGTTTTAGTTACTAATGTTGTGTTTTGGTCATACCCAAAACACAACATTAGTAACTAAAACTTTATTAGAAAACGGATATCCCCTCACCCTCATCAATTCCATTACCAATAAAAGACTTTCCTATCATAAAAGTAACAATTATCAATCCATCTCCAAGTTATTCCAAGACAACAATATTAAACCAACTTTTCACAGCATGCCTTACATTGAAGGCTTATTTGATTATTTTGCCAAATTACTCAAAGAAGAAAATATTTTCATTTCAGGAACAGCTCTATATTCTTTTAAAGAAATGTTTTCAAAAATTAAATCCACCACCCCTCCTAAATTCAATACTAACATAGTTTATTCCATCCCTTGCAAAAATTGTCAAAAACAATACATTGGCCAAACATCACAGTACATTCATAAGAGAATGAGACAACATGAATTAAGCGTCACTCATCATAAAAGCCGAAATTTCCAAAGTACTCTTGTTCAGCATTCCATCGAAAACTCACATAATTTCACCTTTGAACCCAATATTTTATATAGAGAGGATTGTACTTTCAAAAGACTTTTTTCTGAAAGCAGTTTAATCTTTTTGAATTCGTCAAAAAGTGTTAATAAAAGATCAGATCACAATATCATTCATGACTCATATTTAAATTTTTTAAACCTGATTAAAAATAATTAATCCTAATAGTTTTTGAATATGTGTATATATATACATGTATATATGTTATAATATATGTACATCCATATATATGCTTATATGTATGTTTTTGGGTATACACTATACACATACACTTGCATATGTGTTCATGTGTATAATTGTGGATACATTAATATATAGATATGTGCATATGTATGTATGAGTATGTAGGTGTGCATATACATGTTCATGTATGTATGTATATATATATATATATATATATATATATATATATACATAATATTTCTCAACATTTACTAAAGCAATATTTTTCCTTTTTTCGTAAATTACCAAACAAGAGCCATAAAAAATCATTTTTGCCAAGAGTTCCGTGCTTTGTCCTTTACATCTGGCAGACAGAAATCCATATCAGTGTGTTTAAGTCTTGTGTAGTCGTAACATCTACAAATATCTTCCAAAAAAATCGAGTGTTTTTAACAAAAAAATATTAGTGATATGGATATATAAATTATTACAGGTAAATAATTTTTGCTTCTCAATTTTATATAAAACCTTTTTTAGTTAAGTCTTATTACTATCTATCCGGTACATAATCCATTCCTTTATAACAAAATTTTTTTTCTAATTAATCTGTATTGACCATTGTTAATTAATGTTAATCAGTATTTTAAAAAACATTGTATTTGACAGAATAAACCTGATGATGGAACGTACCTAGTTCCGAAACGTCGTATTAAACATCTTCAAAAAACAAATTGTTTTTTATTATTGGATTTACTGTTCGGAAAAGAAACAATCAATATATTGAAAAAATCCAGGACTTATCTATTGAATATATATATATATATATATATATATATATATATATATATATATAAATCCACAAATTTCTTCTGCTTTTAATTCCAGACCATTGAAAAGTTTGTCGCCTGGAACACAATAATGAGTTCATGAATATTCATTTACAAATGGATATTCAATGTATCAGAGAAAATTCAAATTCAATATCGCCATCACCTTTCGGCAATCAATTTAACACCAAAAGCTAAAACAGTGAAATTCTCATTTCTCCCCCATTGGATTTTGAAGACAACAAAACAATAAGTACCTAACACGGGTAAATTCGTATACTCGGATCGAAAGTTCAAACGAATACAATTTCGGTCGATTGAAAGTTAATAGGGAGTCAAGGATCAGAGAATTGAGGATATAATTTTATTCACTGTATTTATTGTTGCTGCTTAATGTAATATAATCATATTTATTATTGTTATCGGGGCTTTGCCCGAAGGCAGGTCCATGGTGTGGGAGCACCATGTGTCAATGATTACCTTTGTCTCCTTGTGATTTATTACCATTACTATTTTATTTAAGGTGACCATACGTCCCGGTTTGACCAAGACAGTCCCGAATTTTCACGTTTTGTCCCGGGATTTTCTAAAAGCAATATTTGTCCCAGATTTAGACCTTTTGTCCCGCATTGTCTTGGTTTTTCTAAAACTATTAGATAAATTAACAACAATTATAATAACAAACGATCAAGTGCTATTTTTTTTCAAATTAATTATGAAGAAAATTGAATAGAATTTTATACAAGTCTCAAAAGCGAGAAAAATTGAAATAAAACATAGATAAAAGAGTATTACATGTAATTCAATAATAAAGTTTTTACTAGAAGTCCGCAATTTCTATTAAAAAATTTTTTATATAAAAAACCTGATTTTTCAGTGTATCCTTTAGTAGCATTTGTTACTTTGAAGCCAATTCTATACATCACACACATACATCATTTTTTAAGTATGCCAAAACTTAAAAAAATATAAAAAATGAGTGCGTGTAAGGATCTGTATAAAGCAGCAAATTTAAGTTAAGTAAAAATAAATACATCGTATAACAATTTTGAATAATGTTGATTAGTAATATGGTAACACTCGTGATACACATATTTATTAGTGTCAACCATAATGGTGTATATAATGATAAATTATAAATTATATATTTATAACAGCATTAAAAATATGTATAATATTTAAAAACAATAATATAAGTATAGTCATACTTCAAATATGACATGATCGGTTTGTCATTGTAATTAGCATTTAGAAATGAACCTTTATTTGAGAAATGACGTAATTCCTGATTAATAAATTCTATAATATTCGTTCACACAGTGGATTATGTTAAACAACGCCTAAACAAATATTGTTTTCAGAACGTCACACATCATGCAATTGTGTTCGAAGAACCTCATGTAATTAAAATTAAGAAACATTCATTGACTGCTTGTAATTTTACACTTTTTCGCTGGCGATATAATCTCATTCTTTGCACAGCTGTAATATCTATTATGCCTAAAAATATTTTCCATTTTAATAACTTCAAAGATTTATAGAAACTACGAATAATATACAAATAATTTTTAATCAATGTTTAATTTGTTTTATTATTTTCAAGGAAAAGGGTAAAATATTCTTTTGATTCGAGCATTTTTCATTAAATCATGATTAGTACTGCGATGTAACTTTAAAACGTTTACTTATCTATGCCGATTTCCTCGTTGGTATCGGTGCGCATACAACGTCGATGCCAGTACGCATACAACGACAGATCTCCATCCACATACACGACGACTAATCACAATCGACCTGTATAGAAATGATATCATCGAGAGCGAATGGCGAATCATTGGCACTCGACTATTATCTTATCGACTGTCATCTGCCGTAACGCACTTCCGTTGCATTTGTACGGATTTACACTCTAGTCGCGCCTAAAAAAGTTTTATTTTTAGTTCTAAATTACCCTACGAAAGCTAAAAATCAACATGTTGTAGAACGTTGAATTGAATACTATATTTAGTACAGTATGTAAAATAATGAAGAAGTATGTAAAAATTAATTATGTACAATAAAAAATAATAATTTGAAAGATTAAATTGTAAAGTAAAGGAATACATTTAAGGAATAATTCTTATGAAATTTAACAAAAAACTTTTTTGGAAAAAAATGTTCCTTTAATAATTCATTTATAAATTATATCATACTCTGCACAAAATCTTCCATATACAAAACAATACATTTCCGTGAAACTCGATTGTTTTAAAACTGTGCACTTTTTGCTTATTCTATTTCCTACTAGCGTGGGTTGTAGGACACCCACCTAACACTTTTGAGTGAAAAGTTGTAAATCCATTTTAAAAATACCAACTCCATTAGAAAACGTCGTATTGTGTTAGTGGTTTATAGTGGGTTTTACTACAATAGAGTCAAACAAAAAATATTATACAGTTCGAAGCACGGAAAATGTTTCTGTGTAGAGTTGAAAATTATTAACGTAACGTGGTTGGAAACTTATTATTATTTATTAGATTTAGCAGTTAAAATTTAGAATTGCTATTAGAATCAGTGATGTATATGGTATTGTATCATAAGCGAAATTACAATAGAAAGTTAAAGAATTTGTATCCAAACGAAAGATCATAAAAATTTCCGAAGAAATCTAAAAAATGTTTCTTCTACGATTTTACATATATAACGAAAAAAACTTTCTATCAAAAAGTGAAATAAACTAGTGGGTTGTATGGCATCGTACCTTAAGGCAAATTGCTGGAACTTCCCGTACCGTAACGAAATGTTCGAGAACTACTGAATGTTTTCAAATAGATTATTAATAATATTGTAACATTGTCTAATATTTATAAGAATTATATAAACTAAATTGCAAAGATAAAATTATTTGTTTAAAGTATATTAGAACTATAGTAAGAATTAAAAATAAAATCTGAATTATTTTCGATATACGAAAAAATTTTTTTTTGAAAAAAAAAAGTTGAAACAAAAATGTTTTTTCCAAAATCAATTATTTTGTTAAGACAAGCAGAAAGTTCTTTGAATCATTTAAATCGGACGCTTAGTTTTCTCAAAAACTGCCATTTTTTACATATTTAGTTCCGTATCTTCAAAATGGCTGAGCCTGCCTTTGCCAAAAACTAATAAACACTTCTCCCAATCATTACTAATTGAATGTTTTTTAGATCATTCAAATCGGATACTCCGTTCTCTCAAAAACTCGATTTCTATTTTCTACACTATTTGCTCCGTATCTCCGAAATGGCTAAACCTGCCTTTGCCAAAAACGAATCAGCACATCTCCCCTATCAATAGGAATTGAATGTTTTTTGAACCATTCAAATCGGTTGATCCGTGCGCCCGAAAACGTGACTGGAAATTTGTATCCATACATACATACACACACACATTCTTTTTTTCTAAGGTATGCCAAAATGTTCAGAAACTTTCAAAACGTCAAGAAATGTAAAAATTTTCAATTTCGATTTTCGGCCTATTACAATAACTTACCCTACGGGAAGTTAATAATTCATCTAACACTTCAAAACTAAATTGCTTATAGGTACTACTTATCAATGCACTACTATTTTTATAAAAAAAACGACCACAAAATCTTTTAGTTCGCATGTCTATAACTCGTTCCGTCCGATGGGGTCAAGATCAATATAACGGCAATATTAAAATAATTTCAACCCCCGTTCTCTTAAAAAGCCACCCTTATAACCGTCCACCTATAACTTCGATACGATACGATCTGATTGCGAGTTGTTCTGTTTTTCTTTTTATCGGTCCGCGGGCATTTATTATTCGTTCGGACCGCGATTTATATTTATTATACGGGGCCCGAGTGGATTTATAGTTTCATGACTTATCATGAAACTCAGATCACGATTCCAGATAAAGGAATAATCGAGACGAAGTATGGAACTGTTTTAATGAGAACCCTACGGGAATTGGTCAATAAGAAATGAGAATGTCGATATTCGACAATTGTACTTAGCCTTGTTATATGGTAATTTATTTAAACTGCAAAAGTCAAGAGATCAACTAAAAATACCACATTTCAGTAATTAAAGTTTTTAGATATCATCGTAACTTTCTTAAAAAGAAGAACTACAACTGCAATGTGTTTGTTCATAATGATATATAATGTTCCAATTATAGCTAGGGCTCAATGAGGGTTTGGCACGCCGTATTTGTCATACCAAAATTATTTCTGGCGTACATTGTATTGCTAATGTCTAGTAGTTGGGGATGCAAATATAGTTTTTAGTTGTCTAACAGCCAATGCGTCGAAATAAAATATAAGAAGACCAAATATTTCTCTGTAAGAACAATAATAAACCACAACTAGCTATAAGTGGAATTCTGTCTTAAGGCAATTTAGGCATCGTGCCTTAAGGCAAATTGCTGGAACTTCCCGTACCAAAAATTATTATTTTTTTAAAAACGATCATTTTTGAAAAAAAATTACTTTGAAAAAATAAGATTTTTGAGAAACTATAAATTGGATAAAAAATTACTTTTTTTTGAAAAAAAAAATTAAAAAAATTTTTTTTTTATTTTTTTTTTTGAATTTTTTTTTTTTTTATTTTGACATATTGTGGAAGATCTGAACTTCCTTTTCAAAGCAAACGTACTGCTTTAACTGCATAGGGACAAAATATAAAGCGCGTAAACGCCGCGTCGCTGTCTAACGCATAAGCATTGGTACGGAACCCATAGGAATGTTAACAAAATGTATACTTATTGTTAAAATCTATATAAAATATCTGATAATTTGATGTGCATATGTCTAATGATCATTTTTGACCGTCAAATGGCTCATTTTTTTACTTTTTCCTCTATATCTCCGAAACCGCTAGACCCCCCTTCATGAAAATTCTATCGATTCTTCATCTTGTCAATACAAGTGAAATGTTTTTTGAATTATTCAAATCGGACGCTCCGTTCTCTTAAAAACTGAGTTACCGTTTTCGGCACTTTTTGCCCCGTATCTTCGGAACGGCTAGACCTGCCTTCGCCCAAAACTAATCAGCACGTCTCCTTATCAATACAAATCTAATGTTTTTTGAATTATTCAAATCGGTTGATCCGTGTTCCCGAAATCGTCGACGAAAATTTGTATCCGCACATACATACACACACATACATACATACACACACACACACACATACATCCATTTTTTCTAAGGTATGCCAAAATGTTCAGAAACCTCTGAAACGTAAAGATATATAAAAATTTTCATTTTTGATTTTTTTGCGATTACTATAACTTGCCCTACGGGAAGTTAAAAGACAATAAAAAATAACTGCAGGAAAAAAATAATATTTTGAACTAAAAAATTACAATTTTGGGTTAAAAACCTCTTGAGAGACCAAGCTACGTAACTTGTGTCAAGTGTTTCTTATACAATATGCTACTAAATACCAAAATTCCATGTGTTTGCTGTTCGATCATGTATTTAATACATAAAACTTTAAAAGATAACATTATTATTCTGACATTTGTGCGTATTTTAGGTTTTCGATCTAATACATCTGACTGCACAGCAACCACATGCCATTTTGACGGTATTTAGTACCATTTTGTATGAGAAGCCCTATATAACAGAACCTTGCCATAACATAGATCTATTTTATGACAGAATCGGTCCCTGAGTTAAAATAAACTAAATAATTCAGAATACAATTTCTATATTGGCAGATTAAAGACTGTAAAAATGGTCTTCTTAAGTTTCTTAGGAAATCCAATTTCTTAGGTCTTCTTAGGAATTCTAGAAAAATCAGAAATTAAAAAACTAATCAGCCTTGCGAATTTTCATTGGAAAAATTCGCATTGGAATTGGAAAAATCTGAGATATGATGGAGATTTGACGAGTTTTTCATTAGTGAATGCTGCCAAACTGGATCCAACATAATTTTTACAAATGTTCTCAACTGGCAGCACAAAATTTGCTCTGGTTCCAAAGTTGTTTCACGTTTTACGAAATCCCAGAGTAGACCACAAGGCAGTCATTTCCTTCATACAACAAAAAGTATATAATAATATTTATAACTAGCTGTAAGTGGAATTCTGTCTTAAGGCAATTAAGGCATCGTGCCTTAAGGCAAATTGCTGGAACTTCCCGTACCAAAAATTATTTTTTTTTTCAAAAAATGAAATTTGAAAAAATAAGATTTTTGAGAAACTATAAATTGGACAAAAAATTACTTTTTTTTTGAAAAAAATTTTTTTAAAAAAAAATTTTTTTTTAAATTTTTTTTTTTGTTTTTTTTTTGAAAAATTTTTTTTTTTTATTTTGACATATTGTGGAAGATCTGAACTTTCTTTTCAAAGCAATCGTACTGCTGTAACTGCATAGGGACAAAATATAAAGCGCGTAAGCGCCGCGTCGCTGTCTAACGCATAAGCATTGGTACGGAACCCATAGAAATGTTAACAAACTGTATACTTATTGTTAAAATCTCTATAAAATATCTGATAATTTGATGAGCATATGTCTAATGATCATTTTTGACCGCCAAATGGCTCATTTTTTTACTTTTTCCTCCATATCTCCAAAACCGCTAGACCTACCTTCATGAAAATTTTATCGATTTTGCATCTTGTCAATACAAGTGAAATGTTTTTTGAATTATTCAAATCGGACGCTCCGTTCTCTCAAAAACTGAGTTACCGTTTTCGGCACTTTTTGCCCCGTATCTTCGGAACGGCTAGACCTGCCTTCGCCAAAAACTAATCAGCACGTCTCCTTATCAATACGAATCGAATGTTTTTTGAAATATTCAAATCGGTTGACCCGTGTTCCCAAAATCGTCGACGAAAATTTGTATCCGCACATACATACACACACATACATACATACACACACACACACACACATACACACACACACACACACACATACATCCATTTTTTTTAAGGTATGCCAAAATGTTCAGAAACCTCTGAAACGTAAAGATATATAAAAATTTTCATTTTCGATTTTTTTGCGATTACTATAACTTACCCTACGGGAAGTTAAAAATCTAGTAGAATAATGTAAATATAAATGGTAAGTCCTACTGGACAAAGAATAATATTGTGTTATATAGTTGTTTTAGTTTTTACAGTATAATTACCATTAATCAAATTAGACTTTTGTGCCCAGAGTTACCCTATCTTCGCAATATAAGAATTTTACCATACCAGATGATATCCAAAAGTACTGAAAAGTATTGGGAAGAAGTATTGGGCCTTACAAATCTTACGGCCAAGTCATATTTTGTTAAAATGTTACTATAAATGTAATAACTATTTTCGGTAATCCTTTATGACATCAATCAGACAATACTAAGAAGTTTAAGAAAATGGGTACTGAAGCGTTCCACTCATAAATACAATGTGTCTCAAGTCTAACTATTGTTATTTTGACATTGGTTCTATTTGGAGGTTAGTTTTGTACAGTTGTCGGTATCAAAAAGTTAAATAAACGCTGGTAAAAACACCACAGGTCAGGTATAGCTTTTTGACAGTTTCGTGACTACCAATTGAGACTACCATTGAGAGCCAACATCAAGAAAACATGATGTCAAAATTGAATAGGTGCACCGAGAAATGCAAAATCTTTAGGATTCTCTCATTTACTGAATGTTATGCTACCAAGAGGGACCAATAATAATAAAATAAATAGTAGTCTGTCTGTAGGCAGGTCCATGTCGTGAGAGCATCACAAATTAATAATAATTTTTCTCCCTTGTTCATTCCTACTATCATTTTTTTACGACCATTCTCCTTTTTGATTCAATGTTTCCTGATATTGTGCTTCCGCTTTCAGTTCTCTTCTATTTTCTCTAAAGTCATCAACCATATGAAATCAGTACTATTTTACCCTTGACTACGTCATGTAGAAAGCACTTTTTTGTAGAATGGGTTGGATCCAGTTTCCTTTTCTTTACAGTATCATGCTCAGTAGCGTCTTTTCTTCGTCCACTCTTCTCAGGACTTCTATATTATTATTTTGTCTGTCCACTTTAGAGACACTGATAGCAAAACAACTATATTATCCGAGAACAGGCTCATGAGTGCTATAGATTCAAGGTGATATATTTTACAATCACCTCCCATTACAAGGAAACTTCGGCTTAAAAATCTATAGTCACGTCCCTCGTTCGCGTGTCGCTAAGGCTTTGATTTGTTGTAGATATTGCGTATCGATTGGAACGCTACTGCGGCTGAAAATACAATGTCGTATGTTTTTTTTCTTTTATTTCGTCCTTAATATGCAAGCTATGAAGATATCTGACCACTGATAAGGATATTTTCTTATTCGATCGCGTGCAGGATAAATGTATAACTGAGACTTTTAGATTGACGTACCCTTATGAAGCAATAGCGATCAATATGGAAATTCGTATCGCACATTGAGATCAAATAGGCCCGGGCTAAAAATAGAGTTTTAAGTTGCTCGATGGAATTAAGTATTTTATAGGTTTGTTAATAAGTGCGGGATTGACATGAGAACCAGTGTGAGTGATCGACTTTCTGAGTATTCTTAAACCCTCCTCTCCCTTAGTGATAACGGGTAATATTCAATATAACCCCCCCGCCCCCACTTGAAAAAATGGTAATGTGATTTTTTTTTAATTTTTGGATTTTTTTGAAAAAATCAGGTAAAACAAAACGTGATATCTTATTATACCCCTCCCTCTTCCACGTGATATTTTGTGCATTTTTGTCAAACCCTCCCATTTCTCCGATATGGGGATAATATAGATATTGAAGATATGTAACTACTGGATAAATAATAAAAAAATCGACAAATAAAAATTAAAGTCATCAATATGTTAATTACTTGATATATCAATGCAACAGCTAAGTTTAATTTATTAGATTGATGATCAAGATTATACGGAAAGTACGAACAAAGTGACATGGTGTTTAGTTTTTTTAATAATATCTATTATTTTAAAGTTATTATAACAAGTCTCAATCGTTTCTACTTATCTTTAGATCTTTGACTACAAGTAACATAGCATTTATATTGAGTAGGAACTAGGGTTTATACAGAAACCGACATTTCAGAAAACCGGTTTACAAATTTTAATTTACTAAAAAAACGGTTTTAGCCGGTTTTTTAATTTTATATAAAAATAAATTTTGCTCGAATATTCTATAATTTATCCGCAATTTAGTGCGGTTTAGAGCAGTATTTGACTGAATTTATTTATTGTTTGTGGATAGTAACAAAATTATTTTAATTTTAATTAGTAGAACTAAAAAATAGTTTTGATTAAATAACTTTGAAAATAATTATTCGTTATTCATGCATCATTTTCACATATAAGAATAAAAAATATTTTTATGACGGTGAAAGGAAAGTCTTCGAATAAATAAAAATAATACATTTTTAAATAAAAAAACATTAATTAATTTAAAAAAATTAAAAAATATTGGATACATGGTGATACATACTCGTTATATCAATTTTAGTTTTCAAAACAATTAAGCTAATCTCAGGTATTGTCTGTTCCGAACAATTTTAATTAATTAATTTTGAACATTCTTATTTTTTTTGTTTAATAAAATATGATTTCAAAAAATGAGAACGTCTATCAATTGCTACTTAGACGTGTATTTATTTTACTCACAAAATTTCCTGAAATAGACTTACTTGCAACAAATTATCCTTAATTGGTTTTAAAGCCTGATATAATAATTCTAGGTTTTTTGTCTTTCATTGTAGCTTCTGAGGTTTAAAACTCTTTTTTTTAAGTTAGAGTAGAGGAAGTTACTTCTTCAAGAGAAGTCACAATGATTTATTTAATATATAATACTGGTATAGCAATCTAAATTAATATATCAAAACTTTCTGCGAACCATTGCAGACTGATAAGATATCAAATGCTATTGAACCGATATGATTTCAAGAATCAAAAAGCTTTCATCTATCTTTTATATTTGGCTATATTTGTCATTTTACATTTTATACAGTAAAAACCGACTTTTTTCACTAAAAAACCGGTTTTCGAATTCCATAATTTTCGCCAAAAAAACGGTTTTTTTAAACCGATTTTTGAAATCCGACATACCCTAGTAGTAACTATAACACCATATGTTAAGAAAAAAAGGGTTTTGCAACAAATGCAAGTCTCTTCTTTTTGCCAATCTGCTTCTAGCAATTATTTTCTTGCATACTTAGAGCATAAGTTAAAAGCCAATCTTTGACGGGTTTTTTGTTTTTTTGTCCCTGTTTCTTGCAAAATGGTACTATGTCATTTTGTCCATTGTGTGAATATGTGATTTTGTCCGAAATTGAGCAAAAGTGAATAATTGATCAAAATTCCAACATACACCTGCTTATTGCAATAAAATTGATCGAAATCACTAGTACTAGCATGAGTTAATTGATTTTAATTGAAATAATTAGGAATATCAATAAATTAAAATTGGTTAAGTATCAAAAATATTACCAAATGTCTCTACTTTCTGCCAAAAATATGACGAAATATCACGTGGGGGACGGAGCGGTATAAAAGGATATGATGTGTAATTTTTTTACCTGATTTTGAACATTATCAAAACGAATCACCAAGGGGGAGCAAAGGTTCAAAAATCCTTAAAAAATCGTTTACGTGACTAACGGACGCTCCCTAAAATGACATTATGTGGAGGAACTAGTGGATAGTTGTAACAGTTTTTTTTTAACTAATATGTCAAGGGTTTCAATGATTAAACTTCTTCTACAAAATATGCGGTAACTATCCCTATACCGAATTAAGTCAAAATATTTTCATACTATTTAAATTTCATACTTCTACAAAATATGCATAGCTTACCCCGTGCTTGGCACTAGTTGTAACATCTACCAGGAAAAGTAGTATGGGCAATACTACTCCTAATAATTCATTCTTGGTTATTTTGAAAAAAAAAAATGACATGCTGCTACGTATTACTATAATAAAACAACGTAAACTACAAATATCACAAAATAGTGCGTTCTCTAACACAATTTACACGTGCCCACACCTTACAAACTATAAACTGCACCCAAACTTCTTCACCTGAAACTTTATATATTTCTTGTATGTAACAAATAGCAATCCCAAGGTTTTGTTTCAACTAATTCCAATAAGTTTACATGTCCAATCGAGGCAAACAAATATTTTAATATCGTTTAAGATCGTATTGAAAAACGCCCGTTACAACTCATAGCAACAACTTCCATATCTACCCAATAGGAACAAATTAAGATATACCTTAGCATCGAACTTGACTGATATTTTTTTTACATTTAACACCTAAAAAGTGTAAAGTATTATTAGAGTCTAAGTTTGGCACTTTTGAAATATAAACCCGCTGCTCAAAATAACGGGTCTGTATATAAGTATAAAATAAGGCTTAGTACATTCAATAATTGAATATGATTATCTATCCATTGGCGTCGTCATTTTATGATTTTTATCATTAACATTGTTTATATCTGAAACCAGAAAAAAAACTTATTCGAAAATATTACCTCTGTTCAATTAGTTAACATTTTGAATTACCGTGCAATTATTTGTCCATAAAATGTCATAAAAATATTCTGACATTAATGAAACAATAAATATTTTCGAAACGTAGTAGTCTTGATAGTTTGATCAAAGTAACTGGGCACACAAACAAAAAGCTATATATTTATTTTCTAAACATTTTTATCTACAAATTTATATTTTTATATTTTGATATTTTTTCATGAAAAAACGAGTTTTTTTTATTAGTATTTTCAAATTTTTGTAAGTTTATTCTATTTTTATTAAACAACGTATTTTTTATTAATATTTTTGTGTTTTTATAATTTTTTCGATCGGCCGAATAATGTCAAAGGAATTCATTAGAAAGATTAGATATGTTATCGAATATTGGAGAATCCAGTGGTAAGATGTTTTCATATTGGACTGCTTCAAGCTTAGCAATATTTTTAGAACTTTGAAAGTATATAAATTACTATCCATTGTTGCAGGAGGGAATCTGGACAGACATTGCGGAGGTTCTGGTGACCGCGGGG
>NW_020538040.1:17667916-17688404 GCF_003426905.1 Ctenocephalides felis | reverse complement strand
GATGGCTAATTATACATCTTTTTCCCTCTACTTTCAAATATTTTTGATGAAAATAATAACTGTACAGAGTTTTAAGATTTAATTAATAATTCCCACTTTACCCTAGCACATATTTTACATAATGCTCTCAAAACCAAGGTTATAATAAAAGAAATCTGATAAATAAATGACAATTATTTAGTTTATCTGTTATTGCTTTGAATGAAAGAAAATTTCATTCGTAGGACTTTGTAAAACAACACTAGGTTTACGATTTGTCGTCAAATTTAAATGAATTAATCTTTGGGGACGGGCTGTCCACCTGAGTGGACAATATAGTCTGTGAGACACAGGCTATTTTATAAACAATGACTCAGTTTGCATCGAAACATTAAATAAATTACATATAGCAGTGATAAACATGTTGTATTTAGAAAATACTTTAAGTTATTTTAGTAGTATTTTTAGCCTTTTTCTTTGCTATATAGTCTTTTTTTAACATTTAAAACGACCGAGCGCTTTTACATATGGCAAAACGACTGGTAAATGTTGTTACTATTTACAATAGTACAGTATTGAAGATGAGTTTCAAATAGACATTCATACAGACAATTGTTTGAACGTCACCATTCTTTATAAAATTATCAAAAATAAATTAATATTATAAATGTATGTCCTTCAATGACCACAAATTTTTAACTTCCCGTAGGGTAAGTTATAGTAATCGCAAAAAAATCGAAAATGAAAATTTTTATATATCTTTACGTTTCAGAGGTTTCTGAACATTTTGGCATACCTTAGAAAAATGGATTATGTGTGTGTGTGTATGTGTGTGTGTATGTATGTATGTGTGTGTATGTATGTGCAGATACAAATTTTCGTCGACGATTTCGGGAACACGGATCAACCGATTTGAATAATTCAAAAAAACATTCGATTCATACTGATAAGGAGACGGCTGATTAGTTTTTGGCGAAGTTAGGTCTAGCCATTATAAAGATACGTGGGCAAAAAGTGCGAAAACGGTAACTCAGTTTTTAAGAGAACGGACGTCCGATTTGAATAATTCAAAAAACATTTTACTTGTATTGGCAAGATGAAGAGTTGATAAAAATTTTCATGAAGGCAGGTCTAGCGGTTCGGAGATCTAATAAAAAAAGTTAAAAAAAAAAATGCCATCGCGGTTAAAAATGATGATTAGACAATGCACATCAAAATTATCAGATATTTATAGAAATTTTAAACAATGGGTATAATTAACTTCCGTAGGGCAAGTTATAGTAATCGCAAAAAAATCGAAAATGAAAAGGTTATATTCTTTACGTTTCAGAGGTTTCTGAACATTTTGGCATTACCTTAGAAAAAATGGATGTATGTGTGGGTGTGTGTTGTGGGGTGCTGTATGTATGTAGTATGTATGTATGTATGTATGTATGTATGTGCGTGTGTATGTATGTGCGGATACAAATTTTCGTCGACGATTTCGGGAACACGGATCAACCGATTTGAATAATTCAAAAAACATTCGATTCGTATTAATAAGGAGACGTGCTGATTAGTTTTTGGCGAAGTTAGGTCTAGCCGTTCCAAAGATACGGGGCAAAAAGTGCCGAAAACGGTAAACTCAGTTTTTAAGAGAACGGAGCGTCCGTTTGAATATTTCAAAACAACATTTTACTTGTATTGACAAGATAAAGAATGATCAAATTTTCATGAAGGCAGGCTAACGGTTTCGGGGATCTGATGAAAAAAAAAAAGTAAAAAAAATGCCATTGGCGGTCAAAAATATCATTAGAATATGCACATCAAATTATCAAATATTTTATAGAGATTTTAACAATAAGTATAAATTTTTTTTTACATGTTTCTATGGGTTCCGTACCAATGTTTACACGTTAGACGGCGACGCGGCGTTACGGGCTTGATATTTTTCTTTATGCAGTTAAAGCAGTACGATTGCTCTGAAAAAAGTTTAGATCTTCCAAAATATGTCAAAATAAAATAAAACATTTTTTTTTTTAAAAAAAAAAATAAAAAAAATTTTTTTTTTTCAAAAAAAAAGTAATTGTTTGTCCAATATATAGTTCTCAAAAATCTTATTTTCAAGTAAATTTTTTTCAAAACTCTAATCGTTTGTTTAAAAAAAAATTTTGGTACGGGAAGTTCCAGCAATTGCCTAAGGCACGATGCCTTAATTGCCTTAAGACAGAATTTCCACTTACAGCTAGTTTTTTTTTACATTTCTATGGGTTCCGTACCAATGTTTATGCGTTAGACGGCGGCGCGGCACTTGCGCTGTGACAATTCGTCTCTATGCAGTTCAAGCACTACGATTGCTTTGAAAAAAGTTCAGAATTTCCAAAATATGTCAAAATGAAGAAAACATTTTTCTTTTCAATAAAAAATAGTTTGTTTTCAAAAAAAAATTTTTTCTTTCAAAAAAATTTTTTTTTTTTCAAATAAAATTTTTTTTTCAAAAAAAGTAATTTTTTGTCATATTCCTAGTTTCTCAATAATCATTTCGAAGTAATTTTTTTTCAAAAATGTTAATCGTTTTTAAAAAAATAATAATTTTTGGTACGGGAAGTTCCCGCAATTTGCCTTAAGGCACGATGCCCTAATTGCCTTAAGACAGAATTCCACTTACAGCTAGTTATCAAACAAATTGCATAACATACACAATGAAATCAAGTTCACAGCCGGTACAGTAGATTGTTTTGATATCGGTGCCGTCCCGTAAGTGTTAACAACATGTTCTGAGTGCTGTTCAATAACGTTAAAAAAATTTAAATAAATGCCTAAAAAGCCATGCACTAATTTTAACTAACTTGTGTCAACTTCATAATTTTAATAACAAATATTATATATATATATATATATATATATATATATATATATATATAAAATTAAAATTCTGATGAATTGTTTACATTTTGTTTTTTATGTGGTATTATCTCTATGAAAACTCTTCAAATTTTGGTAACAAGCTTTGCACTCATTTAAGGAGAAAAACACAAGAATTTTAAAATTATAATTATTATGTGGAAAGTGTTCTAGATAAATTATTTTGTCGGATTTTTTTTTTATTTATCATCGTTTTTGCATGCTAACCTCCAATTTTAACTTCGTAAATCACATCATGCATACCCAATATATTCAACTTCGTTTTCATTTCGTGAACCTGTGTAACTAATTCTTTATTCCCTCATCATGCTACATTTTAATGTGATATCGCACATATTGCAGGTGATCGGAGACTCTTCAATAAAACAACAAATGCCGGATCAGAGCCCAAATGCACTTGTTGTATAAGGTGCACTCGAAACCGTGGCACCAGAAGTAGAAGGAGGAGGTCCAGGAAACCTACAAAAGAGAGAACCTCAAGAAGTTCCAGCACCAGAGAGGGCGGCTCGAGGAGGTCCAGAAAACCTACAAAAAAGGGCGGCCGAAAGCGAGAAAGGTCTTCGAGCACGACCGGCTCCGTTAAGTCTACCAAAGAACCTAAGAAAGCCGACAAGTGTGTAAAGCTAGAACACACGTCAAGATCTCCTGATCCTCCAGATTCCCAAGATAAAGACAGTGCGTCATTACTTTGAGTTCGACGAAAATTTATTAGTTTATTTTTTTTAACAGTTTTTTTATACCTGCCATTTTATATATTTTAATTTTTTTCATATTTTACTTTTCCATTTTTATAGTTTGTATCAAAATTATTTTTGTAATTTTCTAAAAATCATTTTTCATGTTTTATATATTTTAATATTTTTTTTACAAAATTTTTATAAGTATTTTTATTGTAATTTTACATGACAATTTGTGAGATCATTGAAGTGAGTATATTTACAGTGTTTTGTTATTTTGGAACACCCACTCAAAATTTTTTTATGTTCATTCTATGAAACCAATGCATTTTTTATAATAAAAATACAAAAAAAAATTGCAGTATTTTTTTTTAATTTTTAAATAGTAATGAACAGCATAAAGATCTGAAGTGTGGCATTCAAGTAATTTTATGTAATTTTGAATTATATGCACAAAAAAAAATATGTACATTAGCATGTTAACATTAATTAAAATTAGTGGTGTATGGCATCGTGCCTTAAGGCAGATTGCTGGAACTTCCCATACCGTAACAAAATGTTCGAGGAATTTTGAATGTTTTCAAATAGATTATTATAAATAAATATTGTAACATTGTCTAATATTTATAAGAATTATATAATCTGAATTGCAAAGTTGAAATTATTTGTTTAAAGTATATTAGAACTATAGTCAGAATTAAAAATAAAATCTGAATTATTTTCGATATACAAAAAAATTTTTTTTTGAAAAAAAAAAGTTGAAACAATTTTTTTTTTCTCAAAATCAATGATTTTGTTGAGACAAGCAGAAAGTTCTTTGAATCATTTAAATCGGACGCTTAGTTCTCTCAAAACTGCCATTTTTTACACATTTAGCTTTGTATCTTCGAAATGGCTGGGCCTGCTTTTGCCAAAAACTTATAAACACTTCTCCCATTACTAATTGAATGTTTTTTATATCATTCAAATCGGATGCTCCGTTCTCTCAAAAACTTTTAATCATAAATATGTCATGTATACATTTCTATTAATAATGATTAGAAATCTTAAAACATTTTGTGTGTAAATGTCTCGTATAGAATTTGGCACTCCTGTGCAAAATACTGCCGTAGCGATATAGTTCAATCCAATTTGACGTATATTAAAATTACAATTAAATTTCGAATGATTAAATTTATTTTTTGTTAGATATTTCACTATTGAATTTTGCTAAAGAACTTAAATCAAATTTTTAATTGATCAATTATTTGTCTTTCGATTCAATGCAGATCAACTCATCTATGAAATGTGTCAACGTAATTTGTTTCTATGGAAACTAAAATCAAACTAGCATTGAGTATAATCAGTAGATAAACGAAATAAAAAACGTAAACGTTTAATCGTAAATTATTTACTAATCTAAATAATAAATAAACTAAAGTATAAATAATTAATTAAAAATAAACAATGACCGTTACCGCACCAAATTTGATGAGAAAGAAAAAACTATTCACGGGACGTTGGAGACAATAACTCTAGAAGTTTGGCTGATTCACGGACTGGATGCCACAATTGGTGCAACCGGTACGTGCCAAGGGAAGTACTTGCAGGTCAAGTACTTTAATATGGAAGGAGGCGAGTTGAAACAGTATCTTCGGAGGTCCAGGTTTGCTGTTCTTAGAGAACTAAAAAGTGGGACAGTGACCATTGAAGTTGTAAATAACTTATTTAAAATAACATCTGAGAAAGCCGTTCATCAGTATTGGTGCAATTTGCCTGATAGGATCAAGCAACAATCTTTAGATGAAGCGATGGAACATCCGGACTCTATAATTTTTCATGATTAGAGAGATGCTATAATATTATAATGAAAATTCGAAGATGAAGTAGTTTAGAAGATAACAACCAACTATTTACAATTTTCTTACTACCCATGGCTAATCTTTTTGGTACAAGTTTTCAAAGAAAAATGTTCAAAATTCTCAATTGTATATGAAGCACCTATTAATGTTATTAAGTAGTACACCAAAATGTATATATCTTAAAATACAATGAAGAAAATACATTTTAGTTTGTTTCATTCATTTTAGTATAGTTTGTACAATAAACTTTTTGTACATAGTTATTAAATTGTATGCGATGACTTCAAAAATTAGTTAACGTTAATTTTTTTAGATAATTGTACGAAAAGATTACTAAAATCTATAAGTAATATAATTACTATAATGTTTATTAGTATTGTATCAACTGTGATCTATATATATGTATATATATATATATATATATATATATATTATATATAATAGTAATAAAAATATATAATATTACCTAAGCACTTACATATTTCAGGTGTTCCAGCTTTAGTCCAGATAGAGTTTTGCCAATTGCGCAATTTCACAGAAGAGTATGGTTACACAGAAATTCTGAAATAAAGAAAATTTATGAAATAAGTAATATTCAATTACAAATTTGTGTTTTATCACATTAATAGTCATGTCCTATCTTCGTATGAGTTGGTAATAAAAACTTAACATTTTATGTATTTGCTGTTTGATCGAGCATTTTACATATAGAACTTAACTTTATGATAAAGATGCACTTGTGAAAAAATTGTTATTTCATGCACATCAAATACATAGCATTTTCACAATTTGTACTACTAATTAATAGAAATATAGAACAGTAATTAATATAGCATTGTATGTTGTAGTAACATTTCTATTTCACCGCAGAATTGGCTTCTAAATTAGAAAATACTTGTAATAAAAAAGAGAGCGCGTAAAGTTCATATGCGATTGAAGTAAAACTGATTTGCTACTGTACAAGATGGCATTTAAGTAAAAATAAATACATCATATAACAATTTTGAATAATGTTTATCAGTAATATGGTAACACTCGTGATGCACATATTTATTAGTGTCAACCATTATACACATTTATATAATGATAAATTATGATTTATATATTTATAATAGCATTAAAAATATGTATAATATTTAAAAAACAATTTAATTCAAGCCATACTTCAAATATGACATGATCGGTTTGTTATTGTAATTAGAAATGAACCTTCATTGGAGAAATAAAGTAATTGTTGATTAATAAATTCTTTAATATTTGTTCACACGGTGGATTATGTTAAAAAAAGCTTAAACAAATATTGTTTTCGCATTTTCACTCATCATGTAATTGTGTTTAAAAAACTTCATGTAATTAAAATTAACATACAGTCATTGACTGATCGATATAATCTCATTCTTTGAACAGCTGTTATATCTGACTTGCCTAAAAAATATTTTCCATTTTATTAACTTCAAAGATTTATAGAAACTACGAATAGTATAAAAATTATTTCTAATCAATAAACTTACGTTTAGTACACCACACGAATGTTTAATTTGTTTTATTATTTTCAATGAACAGGGTAACATATTCTTCTGATTCAGGCATTTTTTATTAAATTAAAAATTTGTACTACGATGTTTACTAAAATGTTTATCTATCTATGCCGATTCTTGTTGATACCGGTACGCATACTACATTGATGCCGGTACGCACACAACAACAGAAATCTATTCACATACACGACGACTAATCACAATCGACCCGTATAGAAATCGTATCATCGAGAGCGGTAATCATTGCTACAATCATTGGTACTCGACTCGGCCGTAACGCATTTCCGTTGCATTTGTACGGATTCACATCCTAGTCGCGCCTAAAGAAGTTTTACTTCAAAAATTACGAAAATTACAATGTTTCCGAATTATGTCTAGAGCGTTGCTCCTTGCTTGTTGCTTGAGCTAATATATTTTATTAACCCGAACACGAATTTATTTTATATATCTCTATTAATTTTTATGCGAGTCGACTAGACGTCGGATTTGGAATGTGTGCGTAATACAAAAAGTAAATAACTTAAACTTGTAATGTTAGTCGTTCTCATTTGATAGGCAGATTAGAAATTCATATTAAAATATCACGCCATTCGACAATTGTAGAATTCCAAATAATTATGAGCATAGTTCATCTATGTGACTCGGTATGGAAAGGTTAGTAACTACAAAGCTCCAGGTTCGAAGCTCATCTTGATCAGTAGTAATATCAGATTTAACTTAAAATATAGATCTAAATATGCTAATAAGTAATTATAACTCTTTTCCGGCGTTGTTGCCTCAAATTAAAAAAAATATATATCACAAAATTCTAATAAAAAATATATATAAAATGTGCATAGGCCAACCATTGGGTTTTGGTTGGCTTCTAAAACATAGACGATCAATAATCACAAGATCTTATAAAAGCTATTAGGATCTGATTGCTGTTGACCAAGGATGATAATATTAATAAAAATTAATAACAAAATTTCATTTTTGAAACTACTAGAAAATAAATGAGATACAGAATTATTATGAAAATTGAAATAATGAAAACTTATTACAAAATTTTACAGAAATATTAGGTTTAGACTATGAGCAAGTCACACTGTTGAAATTAAAGGAAATTTTGAAAATCTCTAGAAAATTATATGAACACACATAACGATTTATGTATCGTTTGATTTGTTATTTTATTCTGAATCTTTCGTACGAACAAAGTTTTTTCGTATCTTTTACGGTTTAGATAGTAGAGAGCAATCTGTGTGGTGACTTGTCAAAATGCAAAGTGCAAAGGTTAGAGCAACACTCCCCACGATTCGATATTTCTGTAAAGAAAACATATAAAGTATTATACATCGTTAGAAAGGTCTCAAAATTATTAGTTTTTTTCCCATATATCGCAACTTTGAATTCCGCACGGTGTGGCCTACAGGCAAGTTGCTATCGTAAAATTTCAGGAAAACTAGATAATCTCGAGAAAATTATATGAACACACTTAACAATTTATATATCATTTTATTCGTAATTTTATTCTGCATCTTTCACCAGTTTATAAAGCCTTACCGTTAAATAGTTTGATTTACAACATTTTTTTCTGATTTTAAATTAGTATTCTACACGAAATGGAAATTTGTTTAACATTGCTAAAATCATGCTTAAAAGGGTACAAAAGCGAAACACAGTTTCAAATTTAAAAAATATAAATAAATAAATATACCAAAAATTAAATATAAATTGATCATAAACATATAAAAAACACAATTGCCTCCATCGTTATGATTTAAGAAAAATAAATCCACATAAATTGAGTTATATTATTAGACCGTGCTCTTTCTCGGTCTTAGAATTTCTTTTTCTCGCGAGCCAATTATTTGCACACTCGTCTCGGCGCTTGATGAAAAGTAAACCTTTGGCTAATTTTAATTTTTTTTTTCAGTGTTTCTTCGGCCCACACCCATTTTCTTATTCGAAGACTTTTAGAAATGGAGCTAGTAAAAATATTTCGAAACAATACATATGCTTTTAAAATACAACAAATTCGCTAAAGCAAATGTCGTGGCTTATAAACAGAATTAAAAATCGTTAATCAATGATGCATGATTTTTCAAAAATATTTTTTAGTTCTATCTAACTGAATTTTGTGTAAAAAAAAGAAATAATATAATAGATGCAGTTCTTACAATATAAAACTAGTGTAATACTTTTATGATTTGTAAATGATTGTATTCATTCCCATAGCAAAATATAGTGTGTTACATGAGTTACATTCTTGCCTATATTTGTAGTATCTAAACGGTTTTCAGAAATAATTATGAATGTACAATTCGACAGAAATATTTTTAGATAAGTAGAAAACAATGTCGGTACTTACAAGTAACAAATCTATTTCAATCCATATTTTTATATTTACTAAAAATCATGAATCACTGCTCAAGAAATATGTTATTTTTTAAAATAGTTTGGCAAAATGTAAAACCTATGTAAGTTTTAAATAATTATGAAAAAACTCTTATATAGGACCATAGTAACTCTTATATAGGATAATAAAAATGTTTGCTAAAAAGTATCATGCTACCCTACTAAATTCCGTTCCAAGCACAATGTCCTTGCTTGAAAAATAATAATTTGGCCGCAGGTTATTTAAGATCCACATTGAAATGATATGAACATTAAATAAAATCAAGATTAAAAGTATATGTTATTTGCATCATTTAATTAGATTAAAGTTGTTGCCATTAAATTAAAATAAAAATTATAATTTTAGTTATTAATATTAGGTGGGCAACTAACTAAGTGCTGACTTTTGTTAGAAAATCAAAGACATTTTTTTCATGGAACAATATAACTCAACTCGATGGTGTATTGATCATTTTTATCAATGATTTTTTTATGACTTTCGAGCAGCATCAAACTTCTGTTTTTTATTGCCAGAAAACTGAATCAAGTACAATTTGACACCATCGTAATCATTGAATTGTTTACCATTCAAAGAGCTTTGTAAAGATCGGAACAAAAAGTAATCAGAAAGTGCAAGGTCAGGGCTACATAAGGTGGATGTGGTAAAAGTTCTCAACCAAACTCCAATAATATTTGCCAGGTGCCAGAGATATGTAATAAAGATATTTTTGTCGCTTTCAAACAACATCATTATTGCACTTTCGTAGAACTTCTGTCTTTTTTTTAGCAAAAAACTAAATCAGGTACCAGGTATCAATTCTTCACCATTGAAGGAGTTTTATAAAGATCAAAACAAAAACCAGAAGGTGCAAGGTCATTACTATTGGTGGATATGGCAAAACCTCCCAAATAAGCTCTAATATTTTCTGGCAAGTGGCCAAAATTGAATGACGTCAAAAAAAGGATCAAATCACTGCTTCGATTTGTCAATTCGGACCGCTTTTCTTTGACTGCGTTTTTTAATATTTTAACTTAATTAGTTGTTCAATGCTTGTGAGAGTAAAAGTTGACAAATCCTTTGGAATCAACTTTAACGAACGACCACAGCGTTTTTCATCTTTGAGTGGAAAATCAGCAGAATGAATATTAGCAAATCAATTTTGACACTGTCGTTTTTGAGGCTTTATTATCATAAACAGCTCAAAACTTTTTGTGAGTTTAAGAAAAGCTTTTATACCTTTGCAGAAATGAAAATGCAAAATGACAAAATTTTTCGATTTGATATTCCATCTTTCAACAAACGTCGATGAAAAACTAAGCAATCGTTCGAAAAACTCTTGGTCTTGGAAATTGATATCTAAATTGCCTACTATCCAGAAAGAAAAGATATTTTACATTTGGAATGCGCCAGCAAACCTAAAAATTGAATTAAAAAGTACTTTCTTCTGTTAGTTTTTTTTTGGCTGGGAGCACTGTTTTTTAGTTTGAGATCTTATCATTTTTAAGACTACATTACTTTAATGTTTCATAAGATGTATTGTTATTTATAAGTTAGTCAACAGATTTTTTCAAATAAGCTCTATAAAAGCTCACATGTGGGTGAGGTATTTTTTCTGATAAGATACCACATCAAGGTTATATACAGTGTTTTCTTCAAAAAAATAATATAGCTATTATTTTGTAAAATCTCTTTAAATTTAAAATTAAGATATTGAATCAATTTGCCTCCTGGTAGTCCACTCTCATCCCGTCTTTGGGGTAAAAAGAAACGTGACAAATATTAGAAAAAAACAGTAAAACAGCACATTTTCATAATTCGGAATTCATGTGGAATTTTATTCAACTTAGTTCGATAGTTGCTTGCTTGATATACGTGTTATGTGTTGTGATGTAGTTTATTTGGATTCGACTTTTTTTATTTTTTATTTTATTTTTATTGGCCTCGCTTACTCGAGCATTTAAGCCACCTACATTATTCTATACAATTATTTATCCTATACAATCTACAATTTCATACTATTTTCTTCATATAATCCTATTATTTCTATACTTCTTAACGTATCTACATTTTTCTTTTTTCTCATTTTATATTCTAAACACTTTTTACTTCAATTCATTTGAATTCTGATTTTTTAATTTTTAAATATTATGATTATTTTTACATACATGTTTTTATTACAATTCATAATTCTAAATTAATTACTAAATATTTTTGAAATTCTTGGCGGGGATTCGAACTCAGAACCTCAAAATCAAATTTGACCTTTGTTCCCCGCCAAACTGTATCAAATCAGTTCATATAGAAACATGTCTCGCTCTGAAATTTTCTGTTCGTTAAAAATTTTATCTGAAGCTAAAAATCTCATCCCAGCAAACCAAGCCAGAACCAAACAGAAATGAATTAAATTACCGAAAAAATCTCGCCACTTATCATCGTTACATAGTTGTTCAATTAGAACTTTTTTCCTTGTTCCCCTTTTAATTTTTCCAGTTTGATACGCGATTTTTTCTCCGCTTATTATACGAAATACATCACGGCCGTAGGCAACCGTTATCTAACGGCAAAATGGATGCGTATTTTATTTTATTTTTTCTTTTAGCCGCTTTTCAAAGTTGTCCCGGGAAATATAATTTAAAAGTTCATTTGCGACGAGAGGACGCTATCCGCATCTGATCGCTCTCGTTGCGAAGAAAAGCATCGCTAATGATTTTTCATTTTTGGAAACTAATTGAACCTGGACACTGGATTTAAATTCTTAAGATTATTGAAAACCACTATGATATTTGGCTGCTATTTTAGCAAAATTCAAACTAATTTCAAAATGTTTGCCTAGTACGTGGCGCAGTTAGTGAGAGCTAGAAAATAATGCTTTAGGGGCATTGCTGCAGAAAATTACAACACTACTAGTACTGTCCCTTAGCATAAAGAAATTTATAATTTTTGATTGCTAATAAATATATATAAAAAAACTAGTACTGTCTAATAATTTCATAACAATAGAAAAAAAACAACCAGTGTGCTGACTTCCAATAAAAGTTTGAGTACCAGATAAATACCTTGCACAACCAGCTCATAAGCACCTGATACTGGAGATTGTTCAAATAATAAATGAGTAAAAATATTTTAGTATTTTTTTCTATCCATTACAAATGCCTTAAGGTCTTCCTTTCAAAGATAGAGTTTGAGCAAGTGATTCATATTTTTAATTCATTTAAAAAAACGAATGAATTTTAAGTCGGAGATGTTTGCCACAGAGATCTGAATCTCGTTCCGGAAAAGCTCCTTCTCTCTCGTCGAGAACGCGGAATTGATTCTGCTGATAATTGCTTAATGAGAAATCATAAATCTAAAAGATAATTTTTGTCTAAAAAAATATCTTTAACACTCGACTCGTTTTTAAAACTTAAAGAATAAATAATTCGCTAAGATAATTGGATGTGACCTAGTGAAATTATGAGATGTATTTGCAAGATATTTTTGGACTTGTTGGAGGATGCAAATTAAATTTATGAAATATTTGATTTTTAGTAATTAAAGTTTAATTAATTTATATATTTATAAACATATATATACATATAAATTTAGAAATTTGAACAAACAACACACTTTTTTGCACTAATTTATTAAATATCAATTTTACAAATGTTTCGAGACTGGGGGTTTGTCTGATCATCAGTGTGTTATAATTTAAAATCTAAAATATGAAAAACTAAATTAACATTATGTGTTATCCGTTACAAGTCGTTCCATTTTACTGCGATACCAACGATCGTCGGAGTCTGAATTCTCTATCCAAGGTCAACTAGGTGAGTCATGAAATAAATAGGAAAGAGTAGGAATAGAGCCCAGTTGAACAATAGATGTCGCAAACAAAATATTCTTTGAAAGAAAACGGTTCGTTTATAAAAAATTGTTTTAAATTGTATGAATTTAAGACATTTTTATTTTTTCCATACGTTTCGACACATTGTTATGTGTCATCTTCAGTAAAATGTAATTGTAATATTCCTAATTAATTCCTAATAATCATTTGTTCACATATGCACTACTAAAACAGTTCTTGCCACTTTAAATCGAAACAATTAGATACATTTTCAGAAATAATTTCTTATTGTAGAGTACATGTCGCAAAGTCGATGTCCGATGTGACTGTGATTGCTAGAGAGACTGCTCATTAGTTGACACAGATATAAGGAATATAATTTGATAATTATTAATTAATTTTTGTCAAAGTGCATAAATCCATGAACTTGAGATATCAAGATTTCTGCTAATTCCAAAGAAACGGCTTGACCGATCGCGTCACAAATCTAATCGAAGCTCATCCTTCTTATCGAGTTACATCTAATGGCTTTTACATTTGTGAGATTGGTTTAGCAATTTTGCGAAAATGTGGACAATTTAGCTCATCATATGACAAAAGCAATTGATCAATCCGCTAAATAAATGGTAGTATTTTCTATACAGCCAGAGAAGTTTTGAAGACAGCTCATTAGGTGACAGATATAAGGAATCTATTTAGATGATTAATAATTAATTCTCGTAAACAATGCACAAATCCATAAACTTGAAGTAGCAAGATCTTTGCGAAAATGGTCACAAAAAGCACTGTGTTTCTAATACTATAGAAACGGCTTGTCAGATCGCCTCACAAATCTAATCGAGGCTCATCCTACATCTAAAGGTTTTTATATTTGTTCAATTGGGTCAGCAGTTTTTGAGAAAACTATTGACGAAATCCATACTTTGGCTTATCATATCACAATAGTAACAAAATTTGATGAATGTTTCAAATTAAATTAACTTATCATTATAAGTTGGAAAATTTCCCCAAATATTGTTGATTCTTTTGTGTAAGCCAAATATTAGCACCCAATCCTAATTAATTTTGTATTTTTTAAAATACCACTCATGAAAATTCCTTAAATCCAAATATGTACATTACTTTCAAGTGCTGTTGAAATTACCACATACCCAAGTCGAGAAGATAAACACTGAATTGTATAGGAAAAATGTCTTTATCTAGATCTTCGTTTAAATCGTGTTTCAGACATGAATCCAGTGTCTCTTTCATATAATTTAATTATCTGATATTTTTAATTGCGACTGCTTAAATCATGTTATCAAACAGCAATTCTCCCATCTATTCCAACTTTTTTTTAGAGATGTGTTCCCACTTTCAACTTAAGGTTTGGGTCACACAACGAGAAAAATGACTTGGGAAATAACTTTTATTCTTAAATTTCTTAATAAAAGACCATCAGTATCCATTCATAATAGCAACACTTATTTAAATCATCAATAATTATTGTATGAATAGAATTACCTAAAATCAAGTATATTTTCTGAAAATGTGTAAAGAGTAGAATAAACTATTAGAGGCATTACTTTTGTTTATTTGTCGTTACAACTAGTCCCACAAAAACATGTTGTAACATCGCAAGTTTTCTAGAAAATGATAGTTTCTGAGATATAGAACAATATATTTGGAATTATTTAAATATAGAATATAGATGGGTCGATTCTGCCGTAAAATAGAATGTTACCAATGTTATGGCAAGGCTATATTACGTCCCAGTTTTTATACAAAATGCTACTAAATACTGTCAAAATGACATATTTGATGTAAAATCGGGCGTTTTGCACATAAGATACAACTTCACTCATAAGTTGTCAAGCCATGTTTCAGAAATCGTTTTTTATATTCGTGCGTTTTCTAGGCTAGATTTTCTATCTAAAACGCCTGACTGCACAGCAACAGGAATTGACAGTTTATAGTACCACTTTATAAGAAAACTGCTACATAACATAGCCTTGCCAAAACATTTTACCGCAGAATCAACCGATTTAAAAAAAAATATATAACCTAAATTTAAATCGACTCAATTTTGTTTGTAATCAGTAACAATATTTAGTTTAGAACGTAACGATAATTATTGAACAAAAATTACATTTGAAATATCTCAACTTATTGAAAATTTAATTAAAAATGCTTGATGTGGCTACCAAATAGTAGAAAACATAATATGCATATACATACATATAACATAATATTTTTTTTATTTATATTATTTTTCTATATGATGTGACCCCAGCCTTAGGGCGTTCCTTTCGTCATGTACGAGTGGATAAATATCGCAAGAACGAGAGGGGGTCGCGGTTGTATTAAAGATAAGAGATTAAAAAACAAACCCCGAGGTACCGAAACACAATTGAGGTATAGATAATTAAAAAAAAGAACAGGCCTCTTCAGAGCGAGAGTTTCCTTGTTTTTTCCAGTTTCCTGTCGGGAAAATTGAGAGATTTTTGGATTTTTAATTGATGGACCGAGAGATTATTTTTTAAATCGTAAGAATAAAAATATACGAAATTCGCGGTTATTGTAGATGCAAATTTTGTAAAAATATTGAAAGTCGACGCGCTATATATATATATATGTATATATATATTATATATATATATATATATATATATATTTATTTATTTATTTATTTATTTATATATATATTAGGGTAGTCCTTGATATGGATGTTTTCGAATTTCCTGGCTCCAAGAGGCACAAATGCTTCCGAATTGATGAAACAAATTCCCTGAACGTTTTAGCTCTTATTATTAAATTTAAGATAGTCCACATTCCAACCAAAGTTTCTTGATTCTTCTTCCTAGAAATTTTCATCCTAAATTTTTATTGTAATTTTTTTTATTTATCATCAAAATAAGCAAATACAATGTTATTTTCAAAATTTTGATTCACGTGTCTCTAAGTTATAAAATTCTAAAATCCAAATGGAATTCCATAAAAAACTTTGGTCGGAGTGCTGACTATGTTAAAGTTAATATTAAGAGCTAAAATTTTCAGATTTTTTTTATCATTTTGGAAGCATTTGAGCTCCTGAGCGCAAAAAATTCGAAAATTCGAAAAAGACCTGCTTTGGCGAAACACTAATCAGCACTCCTCTTCAATAGGAATTAATTGTTCTTTGAATAATTCAAATCGGTTGATTCGTGCGCCCTAAATTGTAGACGAAAAATTGTATCCAGACATACATACATGCATACATACATATACACGCACACACATCCATGTTTTCTAAGGTATGCGAAAATGTTCAGAATTTTTTGAAATGCAAAGATAAATAAAAATCGATTTTTTTGTGATTACTGTAACTCACTCTAACGGAAGTTAATTATTGCAGAAGAATTCTTAACAAAGACTATATGTCTTATTAAATTTTTGACTTTCCCAAATATCAACATAAAAAAATTAAAAATATTATACCAAACAAACTATGTCGACTAATTCCTACAAGCGTGAAGACATTTATTTACATCCCATACAAAATTCTTTCGATTCATCCCCCATCGACACGTGCTCCTTTGCTCCTGAGACAAAGGACCTAATGTCCTCAATGCAAGAGATAAAATGATAAAAAAAAACATTGTCTCAGAGAAAACTACAATCAAGGATCCTCCTTTATGAGCGAGGATACCAATATTGCATCCTGTTTTCAATGTCAGGAAATGGTTTTTAATCGGAAATGAAAGGAGCCGTTTTTTCTCGTGGGCGAGAAATTAAGAATTTTCCCCGCCGATTTTTTTCCTTTTTCTTATTTTTGAATCGCAATCTGCGGCAGGATGTTACGGGTAGTTAAAAAAGCACTAAAAGGACTGATGAATTATTAGCCGCGGGAAAATTAAAATACGCCTCATTGTTTGTTTCTGAGAGGTGATTCTGAATTTGTTTGATTGCTATCAGGAGATGATAGAGATAGAACGTATTTAAAAGTTAGAAAGCAAATCTTGGTTCTGTCCATTTTTTTAAGTTTAATTAAAATTTTCTCGTTTAATACTACTTGGCTCCCCGTGGTATGGTGGTTACAGCCATGGGCTTCCAAATAAAAATTGCTTTCTGAGATGTGATTTTGAATTTGTTTGATTGCTATGAGAAGATAAAAATAGAACGCATTTAAAAGTTGAAAATAAAATTTTGGTTCTGTCAATTTTAAGGTTTAAGTAAATTTTCTCGTTTAATACAACTTGTCTACCCCGTAGTGTGATGATTAGAGCTAAGGACTCTAAAAGAGAATGTGCTTTCTAAGAAGTTCGTTTCTTAAAGATGATTTTGAATTTGTTTGATTGCTATGAGGAGATGATAAAATTAAAATGAATGTACTAAAAAATTGAGAAACAAATCTTAGTGCTGTTCTTTTTTAAGTTTAAATTGAAAATTTTCTCGTTTATACTACTTGGCCTTCCCGTGGTATGGTGGTTAGAGCTATGATCTTCCAAATAAAAGTCCAAACCTCGGATTGTGTAATATCAAGCAGTAGTAACATCGGTTATTCCTTAAAAATATATACAGCAATATATTTTTAAGTAAGGATAGAGTTTACCCGGCATTATTGCATGAATGAAAAATTTACCAGTATTACAGAATTTGTAATTATAAATTCATCTGATACAGAGAAGATATTTGAGTTGACATATGAATTAGCACGTTGTTTGAAGTTATCACTTCAATTCAAGAAGTTCTTATTGCTGAAAATTATATAAAAAATGCAAAATGATATGATAAGTTTCAATGCTACTGATATCCATGGGAATTATCATTGTGCTTTTATTTATAGTTTTCAATGCCAATAGTTGATAACTGCATTCAGTTCATTATTGTAGTCTGGACATTATCCAAATACTGAATATATATATATATATATATATATATATATATATATTATATTCAAATTCAGTAAATTACAGTACGACTACATAAGAAATACCAATAAGCACCTCTCCCCATCAATAAGAATCAAATTCTTTTCTAATCATTGAAATTGGTTGACCCTTGTTCTTGAAATCGTCTTTGAAAAATTGTTTCCGAACACACAACCATACATACATTTTTCCTAAGGTATGCCAAAATGTTCAGAAACCTTTGAAACGTAAAAATAAATAAAAAAAAAATATTTTAAATTTTTTCGTGATTGCTATAACTTACCCTACGCGATGTTAATTATTAAAAAAAACACAAAATTTCTTATTAATAATCATAAGAAATACGTATATAACGAACATATCCAAATTATTTTCGAAATATTACGAAACGAAACTAACTATGAATTTTATTTAATTATTTCAATCAAATATGATCATACTAGATAAAAATTAATGTGAAGTATCAGTTTTGGCGTAAGACTAATTTTAAAGTCTATGTTACCACATTTAATTAAGAATGTAATTATAATATATACAAAGTATACCAGAACTCAACGTCAAGTGCAAACATGACTATAAAATTGATCCTAAATCGTGAAAAAACTTGGACAAAAACATTTCATGTAGTTTCAAAACTATAAGCGTCTTTAAGTGCAACCTAGAGTTTTGGTGAAACTGTATAAATTTTTTTGATAACTGTGGTAAATTTTTATCATTTTTGTTTATTTAAACTTTGGATCCGTAACCGTAAATAATATTTCTAGGACCACAGTCAAAAATAATTATATATTTGCTTCAAGTTTTTGAGCATAAAGACTTTTGTTTGAAACTATGAATTTAAAATTTTCAAATTTTTTTGTGTACTTTCAAATGTCCTATATAAATTTATTTAAAAAAAGTACTGAAGTTAAAATTACAAGTTATTGTGAATATTTCATTTTATGAATATAGAACTGAAGTATTCTAAATTCCTAGAAAATAGTATTATTAGAAGGCAACCCAATACTTGTCCTATCTGTTTGGGATAGGTCTAATATTATTTGAAATTTCCACTTATGATGTGATATACAGATTAAAGCAAGGCCTTGAAGACTCAGTTTCAACTAAACTCGTATTTAGATGCATATTTTCAAGCGAGCACTAATATCACTGCTGCTTGATAAAAAACGAGAAGAGAAACTTAACACGAGAAGATCTTAATACTTGAATTTCCTTTCTATTAATTTGCACCTGTAGTGTGAAAATAAAATCAAGCCTTAAAACACCAAAAATAATGACAGTACCATTAATTAATAAGTATGTTCATTACTTTTTATGTCTGTCAGTAATTTTATAATCCCTATATCGATGCTGCCATAATCCCTCGATCTCTTGACGAAGTGTATCGTGATGGACTAATTTAGTCAAGTGAATTTTTAAGTGCTTAATTAATATCATCTTCCCGAAGCTTTCTTATAAAAAAAGCTGTGATTTTTATACGGAGCGGATCAAATGACTTTTCACGGTGACTTATTTTAGCGACACCAAAAGAAATTACAACCTAACTTCGAGTATCGGATATCAGAACGAATAAACGGGGAGGCTGCGACTTGATAATGGATTATTTTTTAAATACTTGATATCAATCTAATATATATACAGCAAATTGTCAATATACAGCAAATATTAATGTATTTAACTCAAAGTTGGACATACATAGAAAATAATTTCAATTAATATAATAACCGTACTGTAATTAAACATTTGAGGAGTGAAAATAATAATTGTTTTGAATAATTTAATAATAATTTCAAATAGATTATTTATTACATACTGTTAACTTACGTGCTTTTTAAATTGGGCGACGAGCGTATTTTATGAACAACTTATGTGTACGTTTACAAAAGTCCATTTTTTTTTTAATTTGATTTTTTTTTGATAATTTAGAATTTTTTTCAAAATTTTAAAATTTTTTTAGAAGTTTGAAATTTTTTGGAATTTAAAAAAAAACGTTTTTTTTCTAAATATTTTGAGAATTTGGAAATTTTTGAAAATATTCGATTTTTTTTTTAATTATCGAAATACTCTCAAATTTCAGTAAATAATTTGTTTTTAATTTTACAAAATTTAGTTTTGTTTTGAAAATAGTGAAAAAATTTTGAAAACTCAATTTTTTAAATTTCGATTTTTTGAAAATTTTGATTTTTTTTTTGAAAATTTTCAAAATTATTAAATTTTCTGTTAATGCATTTTTGCACACCGTCTACTCAAGCAAATTGTTTTTTTAATTAATCTAATCGGATTATCCGTTCTCTCAAAAACAGCATAACCGTTTTTATCCCCTTTGCGCTCCATATCTCCGAAACGGCAAAATTGCCTTTTGCAAAAACACTTTGCGATCGAGAACAAACCGAATGATTTTTCAATTTTATAAATCGGTTATTCCATATTGTAGAAAATATCAAGGACATTTGTTTT
>NW_020538040.1:17594826-17666916 GCF_003426905.1 Ctenocephalides felis | reverse complement strand
AAATATATATCAACTCGGAAAAATACTCACTACTTATATATCATGCACCTGCTTTGAGACATAGAGAGCACATGCAAATTTTATGACGTCGTTGATGGATTCATTTATTTGAGAAAGGAACAAAAAATTAAAAAACAATATGGTGGCATAATTTACTAGTCAATAACTAATTCAATAATTGTTATGAACCAATTACTTCATAACGTGAATTTTAGAAAGAGTTGGTGATCCACCGAGATGCTGCCGTTCTCTAGTAAAATAGTACACTTGAGGCAGGTAATGCCAAAAGACCAGATATAATTAGTGGCAACATCAGACCATTAAAAGATGATTGTATTTATGTTACGTAGTTATGAGATTCATTAAAATTCTCCTTCGATTAACTCACGTTGTTGGGTTATAATTCAACCCTTGTAGCTGTGGACTGTATTAAACACTTAATTGTTTGTATATTATGTATTTGTTGCAGTTCTTATTACAATCCCTTATTTGTCATTTTATCTGACTAAGTTATAATGAAAGAAAATATATTTATATTTATTATTTAATATACATTTTGTTTCGCGGACTTTACCTTTAAAAGTGAACAATTATATAGTTAGCAACCCTTAGGGGTAGCAACCATTCCGTGTAAAGCTTAATGCCCTGAAGGTTGTCACCTTCATGGCCAATATAATAAAGCCAAAATACGTCCGAACAATGATATTCAGTTTGAAATGTTGTATATTTAGATAAAATGATACGATGTTAAAGATTGTTGATATTTGAAATTGAACAATACTTGTTACCTTGATGAAGTTTGATTTAAGTTAGATGCATTTGAGATATTACTGATCTTACCTTAATGCAGTTTCAGTTGAACAAATTACACAGTTTTGAATTTTATATATATTTTTGGTGATTGGTTTATTTTGGTGCAAAAGACTTTCCAATAAATTGTTTTGACCCTATCAATTTAATACATAAATTACAGAAAGAGTTTGTGATACGAACAATTTATAAAGTTTTGATAATTTTATATTATTTTTTGATGGGTTCATTTTTAGGTGCAAGCAACTTTCTATTACATTCTTGTCTAATCAGATATTGACCTGTGCCTAAGGTCGAGTTTTAAGGAATATAATTTCTTAGAAAGATGTATTAATGATTGGGTAACTGTTCATGAGCAGGATGCATTACAAATGAGAGATTAATTTTTATTACAAAGTAATTGCAATAAAAGGAATTAGGTGTTATTATTGCTATTCTATATGAAGAGTAAATTTCTAATTGCTATATTTAATAAATTATTATTTCATTAATGAAATCTGTTCAAAGTAGTTGATTTGAAGTTAATTTAATCATTTAATCATTTAGCAAAATGTGAAATTTTGATTTAGCCACGAACCAAAAGTTAAGTTTTGAATTTTTTATTTTTTTTCAAAAGTTTCTGCCACTCATTATACAATAAAGATTCACATGTTTATTAAATTGGTGTGAAAATTAGACAAATACTTCTTTGGATGAATATGAACATTGAGGTTTTGCCCTTGAATGCAAAAAAATGTAACGAAAAAAATTACAATTTATTATTATTTGTTTAATTCATTTTTGAAATATAATTCATATTATTTTTTTTTTGCAAACATGCTTTGTTTCTAAGTAATAATTTTCATTGATATGATTTTGTTTTGTGTTTAGTGTATTAATTACTTGTGTGTTCTGTTTTCACTAAAAAAAGAGTCAAATTGGAACTCGAAACGTATGGATCTATTAAATTTATTTTAAGAAACATAATTTAGTTTTTTTATATGTAGACAATAAAAACATACACATATATATATACATATACATATACATATATATATATATATATATATATATATATACATATATATACATCTGTGCGTGTATATTTATAAATTGTTCCATCAACTTATTCGAGTGAATTTGCATAAATTCATATAGGATCCAATCTATATGTCCATACAGATATACATATCTGTTCATTTGTTGTATTGTGATGGGAAAATCCCTTTCGCCTCAAGTCAAAGGGTTTTCCTAACCTCCTGCCTGCCCAATTTGAGATTGCCTTCAGAAATTCACTGAATAACATGTTCAGATTTGAATATATCGACAATGGCTTTCATACTTCGTAATATTCAATAATTTATATATGGGAATACAGATTTGCATGTGCTACGAGGAATGGGATATATCAATATTAAGATATGTTGATTCTAGATGCAAAATTTGATATAATCGAGTTTATCTATGAGTTTGCATTTATTAATATTGGAAGAATACATAGTATAAAATATGTATAAATAGAATGAAGAGCTCTTGCCATTATTATTGAAATTTACAAAAAATAATGAATGAGAGTCTATCTTTTAAATTTTCAAAATAATTTAATAATATTCCCTGAAATGTTCATTAGAAATGATTGATTAAATTTCAATACTTTTCACTGTTTGAGTATTAATTAATTCAATAATCATTAAATGATGAGCAGATAAACATACCTTTGTAATAAACTATACAATTCTACAGATAAATGAATAAGCCATGTCTAGTTACAGACTTTTATAGGTGTAACTTGGTTATTTTATGTTAAAGAATTATATTTTCTTAAAAAAAAGTTTTTATAGTAATTCAAGTAATTGCAAAACAACTACAAGTGGCAAATACAAAACAAAAACAAAATGCAACTTTATTGTTAAAATGATTTAAAGATGTAACATCAAATCAATTGTTCGGATTGTGATTTGATGTATATTGTAACTAGTAGAAATTTAATTAAATGCTTTGAGAAACATTTAAGCATTTCAAATTCTAATAAACAATTGAGAACTATGCTGATATAATTTACACTTTCAAAACATAATATAGGCGATTTTTCATCTTGCTCATTTTATATTTTTTAAAAACAAATATTAAAAGGACGTTTTCTAAAGATTGTTTCATTTAATTGTAGAATCATTCATGTATGAATGCAACGATTGCTTATCATTTTGCAGTTAAAAAGTATGCTTCAAAGATCAGCAAGTAAATTCAGAGTAATCAATAAAAATTACTACTTTTTTAATATTTTTTTTTACAAATTATACTTAGCTTTTGGGGGACCTAAAAACGTATTTAATTAAAATTATTTATGTATTTATGTTGACGTGTTTCATCATTATATATGATTGTATCTCAAAGCGTTTGCAACTTTGATATGATTTAATAAATAATGCAAAAGAGTAAAGTCCAATCTTAACACCTCCGATATATACAGGGTGTCCCAGGATTTGACGTCAACCTAAAACAGGGTGATAGTTTTGACCTTAACTGCCCTGAAAAAAAATTAGAAAAAAATATCTAACGTTGTTTGAAAATTATGAGCTTTTTAGTGAAACTTAGAGCTTTGAGGAAATTATGACCATTTTGGACTTTTGTGGTTAATTTTGAAATACAATGCATTTAGTGGACCATATTTGATTAAAATTAATTATATATTTACAATGATGATGAAATAATCTATGATTTGTCACTCAAAAAGTTTGAAACTTTGATATTTTTCAATAAATGATGCAAAAAAATAAAGTCCAGCTATAACTCTTTGAATATATACAGGGTGTCTCTGGGCTTAACGTCAAGCCATAATAGGATGATATTAAAATTGACCATCACTGCTCTGAAACAAATGTTTTGGCCAGTTTTATTAAAAGTTTCAATACCTAAGAATAACAATAAAAGTGCATGTCACGGAATAGACTCATAAACTGCTGAACCGATTTCAAATTTTGTTGGATCACCGTGTGCATTTATGTTCGAATTAGGTTATAAGCTATGATTTTCATTTATATTTGGATTATTATATATTTTAAAAAACTTTTGATCAATAGTATTAAACTGTTGCCTGCCCATGAGATTCAATGTTCATTTGGTGGATTTTAGTAAAACCACAGCAATTGGTGGCTAGGCATGCCAATATATATATATATATATATATATATATATATATATATATATATATATATATATATATATATATATCTATATATATATATATCTATATATATATCTATATATATATATATATATATATATATATATATATATATATATATATATTGAAATGAATAAAACAGCCAATGCGTCGAATGTAAAGAATTTATTTTATTTTTTATACGTTTCGAGACTAGATGTGTCTCATCATTCAGCAGATCAGGAAAAACCACACTATATTAACACATTTTACAACACCACAATCACATATTACTACTGTAGGAAATAACTCTAGAAAAGACCAAAAAAGGTAAGAGTAAAATTGTATGAAACACATATTTTGTTTTTAGCCGATAGCATAGCGACACGGTTTGACTTATTCGCGTCGGCGAGGAGTAGTTAAAAAACTTTTGATCAATAGTATTAAACTGTTGCCTGCCCATGAGATTCAATGTTCATTTGGTGGATTTTAGTAAAACCACAGCAATTGGTGACAGCAATGACTACTCGTCGCCGACGCAAATAAGTATATATATATATATATATATATATATATATATATATAAATCCACAAATTTCTTCTGCTTTTAATTCCAGACCATTGAAAAGTTTGTCGCCTGGAACACAATAATGAGTTCATGAATATTCATTTACAAATGGATATTCAATGTATCAGAGAAAATTCAAATTCAATATCGCCATCACCTTTCGGCAATCAATTTAACACCAAAAGCTAAAACAGTGAAATTCTCATTTCTCCCCCATTGGATTTTGAAGACAACAAAACAATAAGTACCTAACACGGGTAAATTCGTATACTCGGATCGAAAGTTCAAACGAATACAATTTCGGTCGATTGAAAGTTAATAGGGAGTCAAGGATCAGAGAATTGAGGATATAATTTTATTCACTGTATTTATTGTTGCTGCTTAATGTAATATAATCATATTTATTATTGTTATCGGGGCTTTGCCCGAAGGCAGGTCCATGGTGTGGGAGCACCATGTGTCAATGATTACCTTTGTCTCCTTGTGATTTATTACCATTACTATTTTATTTAAGGTGACCATACGTCCCGGTTTGACCAAGACAGTCCCGAATTTTCACGTTTTGTCCCGGGATTTTCTAAAAGCAATATTTGTCCCAGATTTAGACCTTTTGTCCCGCATTGTCTTGGTTTTTCTAAAACTATTAGATAAATTAACAACAATTATAATAACAAACGATCAAGTGCTATTTTTTTTCAAATTAATTATGAAGAAAATTGAATAGAATTTTATACAAGTCTCAAAAGCGAGAAAAATTGAAATAAAACATAGATAAAAGAGTATTACATGTAATTCAATAATAAAGTTTTTACTAGAAGTCCGCAATTTCTATTAAAAAATTTTTTATATAAAAAACCTGATTTTTCAGTGTATCCTTTAGTAGCATTTGTTACTTTGAAGCCAATTCTATACATCACACACATACATCATTTTTTAAGTATGCCAAAACTTAAAAAAATATAAAAAATGAGTGCGTGTAAGGATCTGTATAAAGCAGCAAATTTAAGTTAAGTAAAAATAAATACATCGTATAACAATTTTGAATAATGTTGATTAGTAATATGGTAACACTCGTGATACACATATTTATTAGTGTCAACCATAATGGTGTATATAATGATAAATTATAAATTATATATTTATAACAGCATTAAAAATATGTATAATATTTAAAAACAATAATATAAGTATAGTCATACTTCAAATATGACATGATCGGTTTGTCATTGTAATTAGCATTTAGAAATGAACCTTTATTTGAGAAATGACGTAATTCCTGATTAATAAATTCTATAATATTCGTTCACACAGTGGATTATGTTAAACAACGCCTAAACAAATATTGTTTTCAGAACGTCACACATCATGCAATTGTGTTCGAAGAACCTCATGTAATTAAAATTAAGAAACATTCATTGACTGCTTGTAATTTTACACTTTTTCGCTGGCGATATAATCTCATTCTTTGCACAGCTGTAATATCTATTATGCCTAAAAATATTTTCCATTTTAATAACTTCAAAGATTTATAGAAACTACGAATAATATACAAATAATTTTTAATCAATGTTTAATTTGTTTTATTATTTTCAAGGAAAAGGGTAAAATATTCTTTTGATTCGAGCATTTTTCATTAAATCATGATTAGTACTGCGATGTAACTTTAAAACGTTTACTTATCTATGCCGATTTCCTCGTTGGTATCGGTGCGCATACAACGTCGATGCCAGTACGCATACAACGACAGATCTCCATCCACATACACGACGACTAATCACAATCGACCTGTATAGAAATGATATCATCGAGAGCGAATGGCGAATCATTGGCACTCGACTATTATCTTATCGACTGTCATCTGCCGTAACGCACTTCCGTTGCATTTGTACGGATTTACACTCTAGTCGCGCCTAAAAAAGTTTTATTTTTAGTTCTAAATTACCCTACGAAAGCTAAAAATCAACATGTTGTAGAACGTTGAATTGAATACTATATTTAGTACAGTATGTAAAATAATGAAGAAGTATGTAAAAATTAATTATGTACAATAAAAAATAATAATTTGAAAGATTAAATTGTAAAGTAAAGGAATACATTTAAGGAATAATTCTTATGAAATTTAACAAAAAACTTTTTTGGAAAAAAATGTTCCTTTAATAATTCATTTATAAATTATATCATACTCTGCACAAAATCTTCCATATACAAAACAATACATTTCCGTGAAACTCGATTGTTTTAAAACTGTGCACTTTTTGCTTATTCTATTTCCTACTAGCGTGGGTTGTAGGACACCCACCTAACACTTTTGAGTGAAAAGTTGTAAATCCATTTTAAAAATACCAACTCCATTAGAAAACGTCGTATTGTGTTAGTGGTTTATAGTGGGTTTTACTACAATAGAGTCAAACAAAAAATATTATACAGTTCGAAGCACGGAAAATGTTTCTGTGTAGAGTTGAAAATTATTAACGTAACGTGGTTGGAAACTTATTATTATTTATTAGATTTAGCAGTTAAAATTTAGAATTGCTATTAGAATCAGTGATGTATATGGTATTGTATCATAAGCGAAATTACAATAGAAAGTTAAAGAATTTGTATCCAAACGAAAGATCATAAAAATTCCGAAGAAATCTAAAAAATGTTTCTTCTACGATTTTACATATATAACGAAAAAAACTTTCTATCAAAAAGTGAAATAAACTAGTGGGTTGTATGGCATCGTACCTTAAGGCAAATTGCTGGAACTTCCCGTACCGTAACGAAATGTTCGAGAACTACTGAATGTTTTCAAATAGATTATTAATAATATTGTAACATTGTCTAATATTTATAAGAATTATATAAACTAAATTGCAAAGATAAAATTATTTGTTTAAAGTATATTAGAACTATAGTAAGAATTAAAAATAAAATCTGAATTATTTTCGATATACGAAAAAATTTTTTTTTGAAAAAAAAAGTTGAAACAAAAATGTTTTTTCCAAAATCAATTATTTTGTTAAGACAAGCAGAAAGTTCTTTGAATCATTTAAATCGGACGCTTAGTTTTCTCAAAAACTGCCATTTTTTACATATTTAGTTCCGTATCTTCAAAATGGCTGAGCCTGCCTTTGCCAAAAACTAATAAACACTTCTCCCAATCATTACTAATTGAATGTTTTTTAGATCATTCAAATCGGATACTCCGTTCTCTCAAAAACTCGATTTCTATTTTCTACACTATTTGCTCCGTATCTCCGAAATGGCTGGACCTGCCTTTGCCAAAAAGGAATCAGCACATCTCCCTATCAATAGGAATCGAATGTTTTTTGAACCATTCAAATCGGTTGATCCGTGCGCCCGAAAACGTGACTGGAAATTTGTATCCATACATACATACACACACACACATTCTTTTTTTTCTGAGGTATGCCAAAATGTTCAGAAACCTTCAAAACGTCGAGAAATGCAAAAATATTCAATTTCGATTTTTGGACGATTGATTACAATAACTTACCTTACGGGAAGTTAATAATTCATCTAACACTTAAAAACTAAATTGCTTATAGGTTCTACTTATCAATTTACTACTATTTTTATAAAAAAAAGCGACCACAAAATCTTGTAGCTCGCATGTCTATAACTCGTTCCGTCCGATGGGGTCAAGATCAATATAACGGCAATATTAAAATAATTTCAACCCCCGTTCTCTTAAAAAGCCACCCTTATAACCGTCCACCTATAACTTCGATACGATACGATCTGATTGCGAGTTGTTCTGTTTTTCTTTTTATCGGTCCGCGGGCATTTATTATTCGTTCGGACCGCGATTTATATTTATTATACGGGGTCCGAGTGGATTTATAGTTTCATGACTTATCATGAAACTCAGATCACGATTCCAGATAAAGGAATAATCGAGACGAAGTATGGAACTGTTTTAATGAGAACCCTACGGGAATTGGTCAATAGAAATGAGAATGCCGATATTCGACAATTGTACTTAGCCTTATTATATGGTAATTTATTGAAATTGCGCAAGTCAAGAGATCAACAATTCCCAGAAAAAGACCACATTACAGTGATTGGGAAAGTTTTTAGATATTATCGTAATTTTCTTAAAAAGAAGAACTGCAAAGCAATGTGTTTGTTCATAATGATATATAATGTTCCAATTGTAGCTAGGACTCAATGAGGGTATGGTTTGGCACGGCGTCTTTAACATACCAAAACTATTTCTGGCGTACATTGTATTGCTAATGTTTATTAGTTAGGGATACAAATATAGTTTTTAGTTATCTAAGAGCCAATGCGTCGAAATAAAATATAAAAAGACCAAATATTTTACATTAGTCAGCAAAAAATATAGACAAAGGTAAAAACAATAGTAAACCTTTGAATTATGTACTAACCATGAAAAACATAATAATAAAATAATTTAAGGTACGAATTTACATTTTTAACTAAAAGTTGTACAATTTTGGATTACAAAAGCACTTGAAAAGCCTATTCTGCGGTGAAAAAACCAATGTTATGGCAAGACTATGTTACGTTCCAGTTTTCATACAAAATGCTTCTAAATACTATCAAAATGTCATGTTCGATCAGGCGTTTTATACATACAATGTAACTTCATTCATATTATTATGCTACATCACAAAGATGCAGTTATGGTAATATTGTGTCTTGACGTTTGTGCGTTTTCTAAGTTGAGTTTTCTATCTAATACGCCTGACTGCACAGCAACCACATGGCATTTTAACAGTATTTAGTACCATTTTGTATGAGAAGCCCTATGTAACAGAACCTTGCCATAACATTGATCTATTTTATGACAGAATCGGCCCCTGAGTTAAAATAAACTAAATAATTCATAATAAAATTTCTATATTGGCAGATTAAAGAATGTAAAAATGGTCTACGTAGAAATTCTAATTTCTTAGCTCTTCTTAGAAATTCCAGAAAAAACAGAAATTAAAAAACTAATCAGCCTTGCACAAATTCATTGATTTTTGATGATTAGTTATCATAGCATTTTTATTTTATCCATTAGTATCCGAGTCGTAAGTTATTTGAGGAGCTGATAACCAGACTGGACGATCCCACAAATCCGAGAAATCTGAGATATGGTAAAGTTATGATGAGTTTTTAACTAGTAAATGTTGCCAAACTGGATCAAACATATTTTTTACAGATGTCCTCAACTGGCAGCACAAAATTCGTTCTGGTTCCAAAGTTGTTTCAGGTTTTACGAAATCTATGAGTGGACTATGGGGCAGTTATTTCTTTCATATAATAAAAAGTAAATAGTTTATCAAAAACAATCAAGTAAAAGACACACACGTGTAAAGAGACATGATAAGTTCTACTGGAAACATAATGATATTGTGTTTTGCAGTATAATGACCATTAATAAAATTGGACTTTTGTGCCCGGAGTAACACTATCTTTATAATATAATAATTTTACCATACCAAATGATATCCAAAAGTACTATGACTATAAATGTAATAACTATTTTCGGTGACTTGTTTAATCCTATATGACATCAATCAGACACCATTAAGAAGTTTAAGAGAATAATAATACTGAAGCTTTGCACTCATAAATATAATGTGCTTGAAGTCAAACTAATGTTATTATGGTGGCATTAGTGCTATTTTGAGGTTGGTATTTTGCAGTTGTCAGTACCAAAAATTTCAATAAACGCTGGTAAAAACACCACAGGTCAGGTATAACTTTTTGACAGTTTTGTGACTACCAATCCATTGAGAGCCAACATCAAGAAAACATGATGTCAAAATTAAACAGGTGCACCGAGAGTAGCAAAATCTTTAGGATTCACTCAGTTGCTGAATGTTATGCTACCAAAAGGGACCAATAATAATAAAATAAATAGTAGTCTGTCTGTAGGCAGGTCCATGTCGTGAGAGCATCACAAATTAATAATAATTTTTTCCCTTGTTCATTCCTACTATCATCTTTTTACGACCATTCTCCTTTTTGATTTAATGTTTCCTGATATTGTGCTTCAGCTTTCAGTTCTCTTCTATTTTCTCTAAAGTCATCAACCATATGAAATCAGTACTATTTTACCCTTGACTACGTCATGTAGAAAGCACTTTTTTGTAGAATGGGTTGGATCCAGTTTCCTTTTCTTTACAGTATCATGCTCAGTAGCGTCTTTTCTTCGTCCACTCTTCTCAGGACTTCTATATTATTATTTTGTCTGTCCACTTTAGAGACACTGATAGCAAAACAACTATATTATCCGAGAACAGGCTCATGAGTGCTATAGATTCAAGGTGATATATTTTACAATCACCTCCCATTACAAGGAAACTTCGGCTTAAAAATCTATAGTCACGTCCCTCGTTCGCGTGTCGCTAAGGCTTTGATTTGTTGTAGATATTGCGTATCGATTGGAACGCTAACTGCGGCTGAAAATACAATGTCGTATGTTTTTTTTTCTTTTATTTCGTCCTTAATATGCAAGCTATGAAGATATCTGACCACTGATAAGGATATTTTCTTATTCGATCGCGTGCAGGATAAATGTATAACTGAGACTTTTAGATTGACGTACCCTTATGAAGCAATAGCGATCAATATGGAAATTCGTATCGCACATTGAGATCAAATAGGCACCGGGCTAAAAATAGAGTTTTAAGTTGCTCGATGGAATTAAGTATTTTATAGGTTTGTTAATAAGTGCGGGATTGACATGAGAACCAGTGTGAGTGATCGACTTTCTGAGTATTCTTAAACCCCCTCCTCTCCCTTAGTGATACGGGGTGATATTCAATATAACCCCCCCGCCCCCACTTGAAAAAATGGTAATGTGATTTTTTTTTAATTTTTGGATTTTTTTTGAAAAAATCAGGTAAAACAAAACGTGATATCTTATTATACCCCTCCCTCTTCCACGTGATATTTTGTGCATTTTTGTCAAACCCTCCCATTTCTCCGATATGGGGATAATATAGATATTGAAGATATGTAACTACTGGATAAATAATAAAAAAAATCGACAAATAAAAATTAAAGTCATCAATATGTTAATTACTTGATATATCAATGCAACAGCTAAGTTTAATTTATTAGATTGATGATCAAGATTATACGGAAAGTACGAACAAAGTGACATGGTGTTTAGTTTTTTAATAATATCTATTAATTTAAAGTTATTATAACAAGTCTCAATCGTTTCTACTTATCTTTAGATCTTTGACTACAAGTAACATAGCATTTATATTGAGTAGGAACTAGGGTTTATACAGAAACCGACATTTCAGAAAACCGGTTTACAAATTTTAATTTTACTAAAAAAACGGTTTTAGCCGGTTTTTTAATTTTATATAAAAATAAATTTTTGCTCGAATATTCTATAATTTATCCGCAAATTTAGTGCGGTTTAGAGCAGTATTTGACTGAATTTATTTATTGTTTGTGGATAGTAAACAAAATTATTTTAATTTTAATTAGTAGAACTAAAAAATAATAGTTTGATTAAATAACTTTGAAAATAATTATTCGTTATTCATGCATCATTTTCACATATAAGAATAAAAATATTTTTATGACGGTGAAAGGAAAGTCTTCGAATAAATAAAAATAATACATTTTTAAATAAAAAACATTAATTAAATTTAAAAAAAATTAAAAAATATTGGATACATGGTGATACATACTCGTTAATATCAATTTTAGTTTTCAAAACAATTAAGCTAATCTCAGGTATTGTCTGTTCCGAACAATTTTAATTAATTAATTTTGAACATTCTTATTTTTTTTGTTTAATAAAATATGATTTCAAAAAACTGAGAACGTCTATCAAATTGCTACTTAGACGTGTATTTATTTTACTCACAAAATTTCCTGAAATAGAACTTACTTGCAACCAAATTATCCTTAATTGTTTTTAAAGCCTGATATAATAATTCTAGGTTTTTTGTTCTTTCATTTGTAGCTTCTGAGGTTTAAAACTCTTTTTTTTAAGTTAGAGTAGAGGAAGTTACTTCTTCAAGAAGAAGTCACAATGATTTAAATTAATATAAATACTGGTATAGCAATCTAAATTAATATATCAAAACCTTTCTGCGAACCATTGCAGACTGATAAGATATCAAATGCTATTGAACCGATATGATTTCAAGAATCAAAAAGCTTTCATCTATCTTTTATATTTGGCTATATTTGTCATTTTACATTTATACAGTAAAAACCGACTTTTTTCACTAAAAAACCGGTTTTCGAATTCCATAATTTTCGCCAAAAAAACGGTTTTTAAAACCGATTTTTGAAATCCGACATACCCTAGTAGTAACTATAACACCATATTTGTTAAGAAAAAAAGGGTTTTGCAACAAATGCAAGTCTCTTCTTTTTGCCAATCTGCTTCTAGCAATTATTTCTTGCATACTTAGAGCATAAGTTAAAAGCCAATCTTTGACGGGTTTAATTTGTTTTTTTGTCCCTGTAGTTCTTGCAAAATGGTACTATGTCATTTTGTCCATTGTGTGAATATGTGATTTTGTCCGAAATTGAGCAAAAGTGAATAATTGATCAAAATTCCAACATACACCTGCTTATTGCAATAAAATTGATCGAAATCACTAGTACTAGCATGAGTTAATTGATTTTAATTGAAATAATTAGGAATATCAATAAATTTAAAATTGGTTAAGTATCAAAAATATTACCAAATGTCTCTACTTTCTGCCAAAAATATGACGAAATATCACGTGGGGGACGGAGCGGTATAAAAGGATATGATGTGTAATTTTTTTACCTGATTTTGAACATTATCAAAACGAATCACCAAGGGGGAGCAAAGGTTCAAAAATCCTTAAAAAATCGTTTACGTGACTAACGGACGCTCCCTAAAATGACATTATGTGGAGGAACTAGTGGATAGTTGTAACAGTTTTTTTTTAACTAATATGTCAAGGGTTTCAATGATTAAACTTCTTCTACAAAATATGCGGTAACTATCCCTATACCGAATTAAGTCAAAATATTTTCATACTATTTAAATTTCATACTTCTACAAAATATGCATAGCTTACCCCGTGCTTGGCACTAGTTGTAACATCTACCAGGAAAAGTAGTATGGGCAATACTACTCCTAATAATTCATTCTTTGGTTATTTTGAAAAAAAAATGACATGCTGCTACGTATTACTATAATAAAACAACGTAAACTACAAATATCACAAAATAGTGCGTTCTCTAACACAATTTACACGTGCCCACACCTTACAAACTATAAACTGCACCCAAACTTCTTCACCTGAAACTTTATATATTTCTTGTATGTAACAAATAGCAATCCCAAGGTTTTGTTTCAACTAATTCCAATAAGTTTACATGTCCAATCGAGGCAAACAAATATTTTAATATCGTTTAAGATCGTATTGAAAAACGCCCGTTACAACTCATCCCTGTTACAAATAGCAACAACTTCCATATCTACCCAATAGGAACAAATTAAGATATACCTTAGCATCGAACTTGACTGATATTTTTTTTACATTTAACACCTAAAAAGTGTAAAGTATTATTAGAGTCTAAGTTTGGCACTTTTGAAATATAAACCCGCTGCTCAAAATAACGGGTCTGTATATAAGTATAAAATAAGGCTTAGTACATTCAATAATTGAATATGATTATCTATCCATTGGCGTCGTCATTTTATGATTTTTATCATTAACATTGTTTATATCTGAAACCAGAAAAAAACTTATTCGAAAATATTACCTCTGTTCAATTAGTTAACATTTTGAATTACCGTGCAATTATTTGTCCATAAAATGTCATAAAAATATTCTGACATTAATGAAACAATAAAATATTTTCGAAACGTAGTAGTCTTGATAGTTTGATCAAAGTAACTGGGCACACAAACAAAAAGCTATATATTTATTTTCTAAACATTTTTATCTACAAATTTATATTTTTATATTTTGATATTTTTTCATGAAAAAACGAGTTTTTTATTAGTATTTTCAAATTTTTGTAAGTTTATTCTATTTTTTATTAAACAACGTATTTTTTATTAATATTTTTGTGTTTTTATAATTTTTTTCGATCGGCCGAATAATGTCAAAGGAATTCATTAGAAAGATTAGATATGTTATCGAACTATTGGGAGAATCCAGTGGTAAGATGTTTTCATATTGGAATGATTCAAGATTAGAATATTTTTAGAACTTTGAAAGTATATAAATTACTATCAATTGTTGCAGGAGGGAATCTGGAAGACATTGCGGAGGTTCTGGTGACCGCGGGGGAGCGGCGCTCCACGATTCACCGAAGAATTCAGAGAGCGATTGAAAAAGGAGTATCACAAGGCATTTTCAAGTGGACTCGTAAGTTTAACTTATATTTATTATTATTTTGCGCATTTTCCAAATTACGAAATTATTATGACGTATATTTTATTATCACTTGGGGTTTGCACTTTCAATACAACCTTCGTTTTTTGCATCATTTATTGTTTATACTTCAAAATACTTTAACTACAATAATTAGATAAAAATCCAATTTAGTTTTAACTCATTTTTTTTGTATTTTGTAATTCATGCTTAGGGTAGGGTGGAGCATACAGGCCCAATTTAAGTTTGAACAATTATATTGTAAAAACCAACAAACCAATTATATTAGTTAATATAATTGTCTAATATAATACCAAAATACAAATTATAGTATACCATAGTATACTTTACTATATATAGTAAAGTGTACTATATATAGTATACTATACTATATATTATTGTATACAAATACTATAATACTATAATACAAATCATATATTACAACAAATAACACACAATAATCAACCAACTATTTGACTATGTTCAGTAAAAGTCCCAGCAAATTCATCATTGTAGAAATGTGTATTTTTGCTGTTTTTCAATAATTTATTTATTTATTTAATTTATTTATAATTTATATTTACGGATACAGGAATAAATTTAATAATTACAGAAAATAAATTATCCTAATTGAATTAAGTATACTAAAATACAACTATTAAACAATATTACGCCTAACATTAGTAATATCTAATACAATAACTCGAAGAAAAAAAAATGTAATAAAATTCAAATAGTTTAATTGTTGTAGATCTTGAGAGTCTTCTTATGGTAAAAAAATCCTTGAAATATCCGTTATGCAATTTTTATTTGAGTCTCATATCTGGAAAATAAAAATTAAGAGCAGTATCAAAAAACAATATACAATATGAAAATAATTGTAATGATAAAATACTTAAAGTAGGAAAATGGTAAAATAATTTAGAATAAAAATTAGAAAAGGTATTGGAAAGGGAAAAAAATTGTAACTGTTGCAAAAAAAAGTATTAATTAGTAACAGTAGGCATTTCATTATCAAAATAATGTTTGATATCGAAATTGGCAAACTCACAAGTATCGTAGAAATTTTGAGCTTTTAAAAGTTTAACAATAGTATTATGAAATTGACGATCATTCAGTTTCCTAATATGTAGTGGAAGTAGATTAAAAAGCTGTACTCCTCTTCCGTCAATGGTATTAAAAGATGTTTCAAGTTTAAAAGTTGGTCCTTTTTAGTCAAATTTCTTGTTTTATAATAGGAATTTAACATAGAGGATAGGTTGAAGCGTTCAGAATTATTCTTTATGAATGACAACGTAATTAGCAAAAATATACAGGGAACAGTGAGAATGTTATATTGTCGGAAAAGATTCCTACATGAGAATAAGGAACTGAGGGAAAAAATTATTCTTAATGCTCTTTTCTGTATTTTGAATATATCCTTTAAGGATGATGAGAATCCCCAGAATTGTATTCCATAAGCGAGATGCGAATAGAAATTAGAATAATAAATTGAAAGAAGGCAATTTAAACTAACTTTTGATTTAAGAATTCTCAACATGAAACATGTTTTAGTTAACTTAGGTACAAGTATGGAATGAATATGATTGTCCCAGTTTAAGTTTTTTTGTAATTGGATGCCTTAAATTTTGAGACTGAGGAAAATTCAAATTGAATGCTATTGATAGTTAAAGAATTGATCTCATGACTTATCCTATTTACTTATCCTATAATTTGTAACCTGGTTCTTTATACCCCATAGGCGGGTTAAATTGGGACGCCCGGGGTGCAAAGCGGTCTTATTTGAATTCTGAAGACATTTTACAATATATATATATATATATATATATATATATATATATATATCATTCAATCAATGCAGAATATTAATTTATTTGGTGCATTTTTACATAGATTACATTGTAAATAACCCTGATCTGGTATTTTGTCAGAAATATTCACGAACGGAATTCGAATAACTTGTGTTTTGAAAAATAGCTTTTTAAACTTGATTTACGTCTTTATTAGCGTTATTTATTTTTACAATTTTGCCAGGGTAAAGGTTCAGTTGGTCCTTTTTACTCCACCACGTGTAAACTTTTGTAGAAGTTATAAAAAAAATCTAACTTAAAATTAATAATACGTCTTACTGAATAATTAATTAATCTATATTTAAAAATTATGTCGGAGCCTCGCAAACTAAGCAACGGTGCTCTTGACCATAAAAACTAACTTTAGGAAAATACTTGTGAGTCATAATAATCAATGTGATGGCTAATTATACATCTTTTTCCCTCTACTTTCAAATATTTTTGATGAAAAATAATTAACTGTACAGAGTTTTAAGATTTAATTAATAATCCCACTTTACCCTAGCACATATTTTACATAATGCTCCAAAAACCAAGGTTATAATAAAAGAAATCTGATAAATAAATGACAATTATTTAGTTTATCTGTTATTGCTTTGAATGAAAGAAAATTTCATTCGTAGGACTTTGTAAAACACTAGGTTTACGATTGTCGTCAAATTTAAATGAATTAACTCTTTGGGGACGGCTGTCCACCTGAGTGGACAAATATAGTCTGTGAGACACAGGCTATTTTATAAACAATGACTCAGTTTGCATCGAAACATTAAATAAATTACATATAGCAGTGATAAACAGTGTTGTATTTAGAAAATAATTTTAAGTTATTTTAGTAGTATTTTTAGCCTTTTTCTTTGCTATATAGTCTTTTTTTAACATTTAAAACGACCGAGCGCTTTTACATATGGCAAAACGACTGGTAAATTTTGTTACTATTTACAATAGTACAGTATTGAAGATGAGTTTCAAATAGACATTCATACAGACAAATTGTTTTGAACGTCACCATTCTTTATAAAATTATCAAAAATAAATTAATATTATAAATGTATGTCCTTCAATGACCACAAATTTTTAACTTCCCGTAGGGTAAGTTATAGTAATCGCAAAAAAATCGAAAATGAAAATTTTTATATATCTTTACGTTTCAGAGGTTTCTGAACATTTTGGCATACCTTAGAAAAAATGGATGTATGTGTGTGTGTATGTGTGTGTGTGTATGTATGTATGTGTGTGTATGTATGTGCAGATACAAATTTTCGTCGACGATTTCGGGAACACGGATCAACCGATTTGAATAATTCAAAAAACATTCGATTCATACTGATAAGGAGACGTGCTGATTAGTTTTTGGCGAAGTTAGGTCTAGCCATTATAAAGATACGGGGCAAAAAGTGCCGAAAACGGTAACTCAGTTTTTAAGAGAACGGAGCGTCCGATTTGAATAATTCAAAAAACATTTTACTTGTATTGGCAAGATGAAGAGTTGATAAAATTTTCATGAAGGCAGGTCTAGCGGTTTCGGAGATCTAATGAAAAAAGTAAAAAAAAAAATGCCATTCGGCGGTTAAAAATGATGATTAGACATATGCACATCAAATTATCAGATATTGTATAGAAATTTTAACAATGGGTATAATTTTTTTTTACATTTCTATGGGTTCCGTACCAATGTTTATGCGTTAGACGGCGGCGCGGCACTTGCGCTGTGACAATTCGTCTCTATGCAGTTCAAGCACTACGATTGCTTTGAAAAAAAGTTCAGAATTTCCAAAATATGTCAAAATGAAGAAAACATTTTTCTTTTCAATAAAAAATAGTTTGTTTTCAAAAAAAAAATTTTTTCTTTCAAAAAAATTTTTTTTTTTTCAAATAAAATTTTTTTTTCAAAAAAAAGTAATTTTTTGTCATATTCCTAGTTTCTCAATAATCATTTCGAAGTAATTTTTTTTCAAAAATGTTAATCGTTTTTAAAAAAATAATAATTTTTGGTACGGGAAGTTCCCGCAATTTGCCTTAAGGCACGATGCCCTAATTGCCTTAAGACAGAATTCCACTTACAGCTAGTTATCAAACAAATTGCATAACATACACAATGAAATCAAGTTCACAGCCGGTACAGTAGATTGTTTTGATATCGGTGCCGTCCCGTAAGTGTTAACAACATGTTCTGAGTGCTGTTCAATAACGTTAAAAAAATTTAAATAAATGCCTAAAAAGCCATGCACTAATTTTAACTAACTTGTGTCAACTTCATAATTTTAATAACAAATATTATATATATATATATATATATATATATATATATATAAAATTAAAATTCTGATGAATTGTTTACATTTTGTTTTTTATGTGGTATTATCTCTATGAAAACTCTTCAAATTTTGGTAACAAGCTTTGCACTCATTTAAGGAGAAAAACACAAGAATTTTAAAATTATAATTATTATGTGGAAAGTGTTCTAGATAAATTATTTTGTCGGATTTTTTTTTTATTTATCATCGTTTTTGCATGCTAACCTCCAATTTTAACTTCGTAAATCACATCATGCATACCCAATATATTCAACTTCGTTTTCATTTCGTGAACCTGTGTAACTAATTCTTTATTCCCTCATCATGCTACATTTTAATGTGATATCGCACATATTGCAGGTGATCGGAGACTCTTCAATAAAACAACAAATGCCGGATCAGAGCCCAAATGCACTTGTTGTATAAGGTGCACTCGAAACCGTGGCACCAGAAGTAGAAGGAGGAGGTCCAGGAAACCTACAAAAGAGAGAACCTCAAGAAGTTCCAGCACCAGAGAGGGCGGCTCGAGGAGGTCCAGAAAACCTACAAAAAAGGGCGGCCGAAAGCGAGAAAGGTCTTCGAGCACGACCGGCTCCGTTAAGTCTACCAAAGAACCTAAGAAAGCCGACAAGTGTGTAAAGCTAGAACACACGTCAAGATCTCCTGATCCTCCAGATTCCCAAGATAAAGACAGTGCGTCATTACTTTGAGTTCGACGAAAATTTATTAGTTTATTTTTTTTAACAGTTTTTTTATACCTGCCATTTTATATATTTTAATTTTTTTCATATTTTACTTTTCCATTTTTATAGTTTGTATCAAATTATTTTTGTAATTTTCTAAAAATCATTTTTCATGTTTTATATATTTTAATATTTTTTTTACAAAATTTTTATAAGTATTTTTATTGTAATTTTACATGACAATTTGTGAGATCATTGAAGTGAGTATATTTACAGTGTTTTGTTATTTTGGAACACCCACTCAAAATTTTTTTATGTTCATTCTATGAAACCAATGCATTTTTTATAATAAAAATACAAAAAAAAATTGCAGTATTTTTTTTTAATTTTTAAATAGTAATGAACAGCATAAAGATCTGAAGTGTGGCATTCAAGTAATTTTATGTAATTTTGAATTATATGCACAAAAAAAAAATATGTACATTAGCATGTTAACATTAATTAAAATTAGTGGTGTATGGCATCGTGCCTTAAGGCAGATTGCTGGAACTTCCCATACCGTAACAAAATGTTCGAGGAATTTTGAATGTTTTCAAATAGATTATTATAAATAAATATTGTAACATTGTCTAATATTTATAAGAATTATATAATCTGAATTGCAAAGTTGAAATTATTTGTTTAAAGTATATTAGAACTATAGTCAGAATTAAAAATAAAATCTGAATTATTTTCGATATACAAAAAAATTTTTTTTTGAAAAAAAAAAGTTGAAACAATTTTTTTTTCTCAAAATCAATGATTTTGTTGAGACAAGCAGAAAGTTCTTTGAATCATTTAAATCGGACGCTTAGTTCTCTCAAAACTGCCATTTTTTACACATTTAGCTCTGTATCTTCGAAATGGCTGGGCCTGCTTTTGCCAAAAACTTATAAACACTTCTCCCATTACTAATTGAATGTTTTTTATATCATTCAAATCGGATGCTCCGTTCTCTCAAAAACTTTTAATCATAAATATGTCATGTATACATTTCTATTAATAATGATTAGAAATCTTAAAACATTTTGTGTGTAAATGTCTCGTATAGAATTTGGCACTCCTGTGCAAAATACTGCCGTAGCGATATAGTTCAATCCAATTTGACGTATATTAAAATTACAATTAAATTTCGAATGATTAAATTTATTTTTTGTTAGATATTTCACTATTGAATTTTGCTAAAGAACTTAAATCAAATTTTTAATTGATCAATTATTTGTCTTTCGATTCAATGCAGATCAACTCATCTATGAAATGTGTCAACGTAATTTGTTTCTATGGAAACTAAAATCAAACTAGCATTGAGTATAATCAGTAGATAAACGAAATAAAAAACGTAAAACGTTTAATCGTAAATTATTTACTAATCTAAATAATAAATAAACTAAAGTATAAATAATTAATTAAAAATAAACAATGACCGTTACCGGCACCAAATTTGATGAGAAAGAAAAAACTATTCACGGGACGTTGGAGACAATAACTCTAGAAGTTTGGCTGATTCACGGACTGGATGCCACAATTGGTGCAACCGGTACGTGCCAAGGGAAGTACTTGCAGGTCAAGTACTTTAATATGGAAGGAGGCGAGTTGAAACAGTATCTTCGGAGGTCCAGGTTTGCTGTTCTTAGAGATCTAAAAAGTGGGACAGTGACCATTGAAGTTGTAAATAACTTATTTAAAATAACATCTGAGAAAGCCGTTCATCAGTATTGGTGCAATTTGCCTGATAGGATCAAGCAACAATCTTTAGATGAAGCGATGGAACATCCGGACTCTATAATTTTTCATGATTAGAGAGATGCTATAATATTATAATGAAAATTCGAAGATAAAGAAGTAGTTTGGAAGATAACAACCAACTATTTACAATTTTCTTACAACCCATGGCTAATCTTTTTGGTACAAGTTTTCAAAGTAAAATGTTCAAAATTCTCAATTGTGTATAAAGCACCTAATTAATGTTACTAAGTAGTACACCAAAATGTATATATCTTAAAATACAATGAAGAAAATACATTTTGGTTTTTTTCATTCATTTTAGTATAGTTTGTACAATAAACTTATTGTACATAGTTATTAAATTGTATGCGATGACTTCAAAAATTAGTTAACGTTAATTTTTTTAGATAATTGTGCAAAAAGATTTCTAAAATCTATAAGTAATATAATTACTATAATGTTTATTAGTATTTTATAAACTGTGATATATATATATATATATATATATATATATATAATAGTAATAAAAATATATAATATTACCTAAGCACTTACATATTTCAGGTGTTCCAGCTTTGGTCCAGATAGAGTTTTGCCAATTGCGCAATTTCATAGAACAATATGGTTACACAGGATTCTGAAATAAAGAAAATTTATGAAACGTATGAAATTTATGAAAGTAATATTCAATACAAATATTTTTCAATTTGTGTTTTATCACGTTAATAGTCCTGTCCTATCTTCGTATGAATTGGTAATAAAAACTTTACATTTTATGTATTTGCTGTTTGATCGAGCATTTTACATATAGAACTTAACTTTATGATAAAGATGCACTTGTGAAAAAATTGTTATTTCACGCACATCAAATACATAGCATTTTGACAGTTTGTACTACTAATTAATAGAAATATAGAACAGTAATTAATATAGCATTGTACGTTGTAGTAACATTTCTATTTACCGGAGAATTGGCTTCTAAATTAGTAAATATTTGTAATAAAAAAGAGTGCGCGTAAGTTTCTCATGCGATTGAAGTAAAACTGATTTGCTACTGTACAAGATGGCATTTAAGTAAAAATATATACATCATATAACAATTTTGAATAAATTTTATCAGTAATTTGGTAACACTCGTGATTCACATATTTATTAGTGTCAACCATTATACACATTTATATAATGATAAATTATAAATTATATATTTATAATAGCATTAAAAATATGTATAATATTTGAAAACAATTTAATTCAAGCCATACTTCAAATATGACATGATCGGTTTGTCATTGTAATTAGCAATTAGAAATGAACCTTCATTGGAGAAATAAAGTAATTGTTGATTAATAAATTCTTTAATATTTGTTCACACAGTGGATTATGTTAAAAAACGCCTAAACAAATATTGTTTTCGCATTTTCACTCATCATGTAATTTTGTTTGAAGAACTTCATGTAATTAAAATTAACATACATTCATTGACTGATGGTATTTTTTTTTACTTTTTCGATATAATTTCATTCTTTGAACAGCTGTAATATCTGCCTTGCTTAAAAAATATTTTCCATTTCAATAACTTCAAAGATTTATAGAAACTACGAATAATAAAAAAAATTATTTCTAATCAATAAGCTTACGTTTAGTACACGGCACGAATGTTTAATTTGTTTTATTATTTTCAATAAACAGGGTAAAATATTCTTCTGATTTAGGCATTTTTCATTAAATAAATGTTGTACTACGATGTTTACTGAAATGTTTAATTATCTATGCCGATTTCCTTGTTGATATCGGACGCATACAACGTTGATGCCAGTACGCATACAACGACAGAAATCTATTCACATACACGACGACTAATTACAATCGACCCGTATAGAAATCGTATCATTGAGAGCGAATGACGAATCATTGGTACTCGACTCGGCCGTAACGCATTTCCGTTGCATTTGTACGGATTCACATCCTAGTCGCGCCTAAAGAAGTTTTACTTCAAAAATTACGAAAATTACAATGTTTCCGAATTATGTCTAGAGCGTTGCTCCTTGCTTGTTGCTTGAGCTAATATATTTTATTAACCCGAACACGAATTTATTTTATATATCTCTATTAATTTTTATGTGAGTCGACTAGACGTCGGATTTGGGATGTGTGCGTAATACAGAAAGTAAATAACTGTAACTTGTAATGTTAGTCGTTCTCATTTGATAGGCAGATTAGAAATTCATATTAAAATATCACGCCATTCGCCAATTGTAGAATTCCAAATAATTGTGAGCATAGTTTATATATGTTACTCGGTATGGAAAGATTTTAGTAACTACAAAGCTCCAGGTTAGAAGCTCATCTTGATCAGTAGTGATATCAGATTTAACTTAAAATATAGATCTAAATATGCTCATAAGTAATTATAACTCTTTTCCGGCATTGTTGCCTCAAATTAAAAAAAAATATCACAAAATTCTAATAAAAAAAATATATAAAATGTGCATAGGCCAACCATTGGGGTTATGATTAGCTTCTAAAACATAGACGTTCAATAATCACAAGATCTTATAAAACTATTAGAATCTGATCGCTGTTGACCAAGGATGATAATATTAATAAAAATTAACAACAAAATTTTGGAGGTGAACAATTAGTTCCATTAAAACACTCCGCTACCCCCCCCCCCCTCTGCAGGGGTCGCAACCGTTCCGTGTAAAGCTTAATGCCATGAAGGTTGTCATCTTCATGGCCAATATAATAAAACGAAAATACGTCCGAACAGTCATAGCAAAATATATAGTCTAACCTCAAAACTGGTTTAACCATAAAATATTTCTATAACACTTCTGTCATAAAAAATTAATAACTTAATTTGAATATGACTATATGTAGTTTGTAAGGGACAGATATTAATAATTATAGGGGTGTTTAGCCACTGCAAAGCATGCCACATATAAATGTTTGTGAGGTATATTAATTGTTAATGCAAGTGTCACTCTTAATCCAATACTATTTCATTTAAATTTAATTGGCAAATTTAGATATTCAAGTTTTTTATATATTATTACTGCGCTTTACATTGAATAATACATTTTTGGATTATATTATGGCATGCCCAGGAAATCGATTAATATACTGAAATCTGTGTGAAAAAATTTACAGCTTTGCTAGATTTAGATGGTAACTAGTTTTGTCTCAACAACTGTTTTATCCTCCAAATTTAACATTCAGTCTGTATATTTTATTGTTGCTAAAATTGCTTTTTCTAAAAGCATCTACCCTTATCGATGGTACTTTACGTCGCCAAAATCTAAAAAAATGTTCTGAAAACATTTCAAAAAATTGATTGAATAAATTTAAGCTCTTTTATAAACTCAGAAAAATCCTGATTGAAATTCAGTGAAAAACGTTCACAAAAATATGATAATTGATCAATTATCAAGTTAAATCAAAAGTGATTAGACTAATAGGAAATAGGGATTTGTGGTAATAAAGTGAGTATTTGATTGTATAGATTTTTCCATTCCATATTATGAAAATTAAAATAACGAAAACTTATTACAAAATTTAACAGAAGTATTAGGTTTGGACTATGAGCAAGTGACAGTGCTGAAATTGAAGGGAATTTGAAAAATCTTGAGAAAATTATATAAACACACATAACAATTTATATATCGTTTGATTTGTTATTTTATTCTGAATCTTTCGTACGAACAAAGTTTTTTCGTATCTTTTACGGTTTAGATAGTAGAGAGCAATCTGTGTGGTGACTTGTCAAAATGCAAAGTGCAAAGGTTAGAGCAACACTCCCCACGATTCGATATTTCTGTAAAGAAAACATATAAAGTATTATACATCGTTAGAAAGGTCTCAAAATTATTAGTTTTTTTCCCATATATCGCAACTTTGAATTCCGCACGGTGTGGCCTACAGGCAAGTTGCTATCGTAAAATTTCAGGAAAACTAGATAATCTCGAGAAAATTATATGAACACACTTAACAATTTATATATCATTTTATTCGTAATTTTATTCTGCATCTTTCACCAGTTTATAAAGCCTTACCGTTAAATAGTTTGATTTACAACATTTTTTTTCTGATTTTAAATTAGTATTCTACACGAAATGGAAATTTGTTTAACATTGCTAAAATCATGCTTAAAAGGGTACAAAAGCGAAACACAGTTTCAAATTTAAAAAATTATAAATAAATAAATATACCAAAAATTAAATATAAATTGATCATAAACATATAAAAACACAATTGCCTCCATCGTTATGATTTAAGAAAAATAAATCCACATAAATTGAGTTATATTATTAGACCGTGCTCTTTCTCGGTCTTAGAATTTCTTTTTCTCGCGAGCCAATTATTTGCACACTCGTCTCGGCGCTTGATGAAAAGTAAACCTTTGGCTAATTTTTAATTTTTTTTTTCAGTGTTTCTTCGGCCCACACCCATTTTTCTTATTCGAAGACTTTTAGAAATGGAGCTAGTAAAAATATTTCGAAACAATACATATGCTTTTAAAATACAACAAATTCGCTAAAGCAAATGTCGTGGCTTATAAAACAGAATTAAAAATCGTTAATCAATGATGCATGATTTTTCAAAAATATTTTTTAGTTCTATCTAACTGAATTTTGTGTAAAAAAAAGAAATAATATAATAGATGCAGTTCTTACAATATAAAACTAGTGTAATACTTTTATGATTTGTAAATGATTGTATTCATTCCCATAGCAAAATATAGTGTGTTACATGAGTTACATTCTTGCCTATATTTGTAGTATCTAAACGGTTTTCAGAAATAATTATGAATGTACAATTCGACAGAAATATTTTTAGATAAGTAGAAAACAATGTCGGTACTTACAAGTAACAAATCTATTTCAATCCATATTTTTATATTTACTAAAAATCATGAATCACTGCTCAAGAAATATGTTATTTTTTAAAATAGTTTGGCAAAATGTAAAACCTATGTAAGTTTTAAATAATTATGAAAAAACTCTTATATAGGACCATAGTAACTCTTATATAGGATAATAAAAATGTTTGCTAAAAAGTATCATGCCATCACACTAAATTCTGTTCCAAGCGCAATGTCCTTGCTTGAGAAATAATAATTTGGCCGCAGGTTATTTAAGGTCCACATTGGAATGATATGAACATTTAATAAAATCATGATTAAAAATATATGTTATTTGCATCTTTTATTTAGATTAAAGTTGTTGCCATTAAATTAAAATAAAAATTATAATTTTAGTTATTAATATTAGGTGAGCAACTAACTAAGTGCTGACTTTTGTTAGAAGATCAATGAAAAATTTTTCATGGAACTTTGTTCTTTAGTGTAATGTCCATTTTTATCAATAATTTACCATTGAAAGAGTTTTATAAAAATAAAAGCAAAAATCAGAAAGTGCAAGGTCATTATTCACTATTTAGTGGATGTGGCAAAACATCCCAAACAAGCTGCAATAATTTTTGTGCAAAGTGGCCAAAAATGTGTGACGTCAAAAATGGAATAAATTACTGTTTCGATTTGTCAATTTAGACCGATTTTCTTCAACTGCATGGGTTAATTTCGTTAATTGTTTAATGTAGATATCAGAATATATCGATTGTTTAGGTGGTGAGACTGAAAATAGATAATTCCTTTAGAATCAACTACAACTGACAACAGATCGAAATTTGTCAAACCAACTTTGACACTGTCGTTATTTTAGGACTTCGTTACCATAAACAGCTTATAACATAGTGAGTTTTAACCTTTGCAGAAATAAAAAAGCAATGTGAAAAAAATTTTGATTTGATATTCCATCTATCAAGAGACACCAAACCAAAGCTACAAAATTGATCAAGCTTCGTTTTTCTGATGGACATCCAAATTAACTACTAACCATTAACACAAGGTCTTTTACATCAGGACTTCGTCAGCAAACGCATAAATTCAATGGAAATTGGAAGAATTAGGTTTCATCTAAGCTGAAAACAGGACCTCATTAGTTGTCAACCTAATACTATGTATCAAATCAATTCATTTGATGATATAGAAACGTATCTTGCTCTGAAATTTTCTGTTCGTTAAAAATTTTATCTGAAGCTAAAAATCTCATCCCAGCAAACCAAGCCAGTACCAAACCGAAATGAATTAAATTACCGAAAAAATCTCGCCACTTATCATCGTTACATAGTTGTTCAATTAGAACTTTTTTCCTTGTTCCCCTTTTAATTTTTCCAGTTTGATACGCGATTTTTTCTCCGCTTATTATACGAAATACATCACGGCCGTAGGCAACCGTTATCTAACGGCAAAATGGATGCGTATTTTATTTTATTTTTTCTTTTAGCCGCTTTTCAAAGTTGTCCCGGGAAATATAATTTAAAAGTTCATTTGCGACGAGAGGACGCTATCCGCATCTGATCGCTCTCGTTGCGAAGAAAAGCATCGCTAATGATTTTTCATTTTTGGAAACTAATTGAACCTGGACACTGGATTTAAATTCTTAAGATTATTGAAAACCACTATGAAATTTGGCTGCTATTTTAGCAAAATTCAAACTAGTTTCAAAATGTTTGCATAGTACGTGGCGCAATTAGTGAGAGCTAGAAAATAATGCTTTAGGGGCATTGCTGCAGAAAATTACAACACTACTAGTACTGTCCCTTAGCATAAAGAAATTTATAATTTTTGATTGCTAATAAATATATATAAAAAAACTAGTACTGTCTGATAATTTCATAACAATAGAAAAAAAACAACCAGTGTGCTGACTTCCAATAAAAGTTTGAGTACCAGATAAATACCTTGCACAACCAGCTCATAAGCACCTGATACTGGAGATTGTTCAAATAATAAATGAGTAAAAATATTTTAGTATTTTTTTCTATCCATTACAAATGCCTTAAGGTCTTCCTTCCAAAGATAGAGTTTGGGCAAGTGATTCATATTTTTAATTCATTTAAAAAAACGAATGAATTTTAAGTCGGAGATGTTTGCCACAGAGATCTGAATCTCGTTCCGGAAAAGCTCCTTCTCTCTCGTCGAGAACGCGGAATTGATTCTGCTGATAATTGCTTAATGAGAAATCATAAATCTAAAAGATAATTTTTGTCTAAAAAAATATCTTTAACACTCGACTCGTTTTTAAAACTTAAAGAATAAATAATTCGCTAAGATAATTGGATGTGACCTAGTGAAATTATGAGATGTATTTGCAAGATATTTTTGGACTTGTTGGAGGATGCAAATTAAATTTATGAAATATTTGATTTTTAGTAATTAAAGTTTAATTAATTTATATATATATATATATATATATATATACATATAAATTCAGAAATATGAACAAACAACACTCTTTTTTGCACTAATTTATTAAATATTAATTTTACAAATGTTTCGAGACTGGGGGTTTGTCTGATCATCAGTGTGTTATAATTTAAAATCTAAAATATGAAAAACTAAATTAACATTATGTGTTATCCGTTACAAGTCGTTCCATTTTACTGCCATACCAACGATCGTCGGAGTCTGAATTCTCTATCCAAGGTCATCTAGATGAGTCATGAAATAAATAGGAAAAAGTAGAAATAGAGCCCAGTTGAACAATAGATGTCGCCAACAAAATATTCTTTGGAAGAAAACGGTTCGTTTATAAAAAATTGTTTTAAATTGTATGAATTTAAGACATTTTTATTTTTTCCATACGTTTCGACACATTGTTATGTGTCATCTTCAGTAAAATGTAATTGTAATATTCCTAATTAATTCCTAATAATCATTTGTTCACATATGCACTACTAAAACAGTTCTTGCGACTTTAAATCGAAACAATTATATACATTTTTAGAAATAATTTCTTATTGTAGAGTACATGTCGCAAAGTTGATGTCCGATGTGACTGTCATTGTCAGATAGAGTAGACTGCTCGTTAGGTGACACAAATCTAAATAATTTCATAACCATTAAATAATTTTTGTAAATCACTGTGTCACAAAAAGCACTGTGCTGCTAATGCCAAAGAAACGGCTTGTCCGATTGCCTCACAAATCTAATCAAAGCTCATCCTTATCGAGTTACATTTAATGGCTTTTATATTTGTTAAATTGGGTCAGCAATTTTTGAGAAAACGAGGACGATATTCATAATTTGGCTTATCCATATTACAAAACGATTTTTGATTCATCATATTTTTTCAAATTTTGATGAAGTTTTTAGATTAAATTAACTTATAAGTTGGAAAACTTCTCCAAATGTTGCTGATTCTTTTGTGTCTAATTAATTTTGTATTTTTAAAATAACACTCATGAAAATTTCTTAAATGGAAATATGTACATCACTCTCAAGTGATGTAAAAATTACCACATGCCCAAGTCAAGAAGATAAACATTCAAAATGTATAGGAAAAATGTCTTTATCTAGATCTTCGTTTAAATCGTGTTTCAGACATGAATCCAGTGTCTCTTTCATATAATTTAATTATCTGATATTTTTAATTGCGACTGCTTAAATCATGTTATCAAACAGCAATTCTCCCATCTATTCCGACTTTTTTTTTAGAGATGTGTTCCCACTTTCTACACAAGGTTCGGATCACACGGCGAAAAAAATGACTTGGCAAAAAATTTCCATTACTTGAACTTTTTAATAAAAGACCATAAACATTGATTTACAATATTTATTTTAATCATCATAAACTTTAAGCTTGTTATCATTTTTGACTTAAATCAAACGGATCTACAAAGTATTAATATAATAATTTAAACATATTATTACTAATACTGTAAGTAGATTCGAATAATATAGATTTTGTATATATCTTGCTAGATATGGCAACAAAAATAATAGATAACATAATATACATAAAAAAATACTTACAAATTTGGAGTGGCTTTTTGCGATTTACTTTCTATTTGTAACAAAGATTGTTTATAAAATACACTTAAATTTGTTCTTCTCATTAAAAATACGTTGATGTGGCTTGAATTTTAGTGTATACTAAGTTGTTTTTATAATCATTTTAATTGAATTTTACATTTAGTTTATTTTTAAACTAAAACTATTTAAAAAGTTATTTAACCCCTTAATTTACAAAGACGCCACAGAGGCGTCGCAAGGTTATGGGCCAAACTTGGTGAGGCATAGACATACATCGTTTGTAAGTTTTAAAAAAATATATTATTCAAACACATCATTATAAATACTGTAACTTTCAATATTCGTATTTTATAGTCAAAATATAAATACTTATGAATTGGAAGACCACGTTTATATATGTTACGTATGAAAATCGATTGTTTTTGAATTTTTCAAATCGATTCATCCATACGCTCGAATTCGTCGACGAAAAACTGGCTCCATACATACATATACACATACACATGCAGTTTTTTTTGAGGTATACCAAAATGCTCAGAACCTTGTGAAACGTAAAGATATGTAAAACTTTTTATTTGCGGTTTTTGGAAGAATATAATAACTTACCGTACAAAAAGTTAAAAAAACACATAATATACATAACATACATAATATTTCGAGTATTTTCCTATATGATGTGACCCCAGCCTCAAGGCGTTTCTTTCGTCATGTACGAGTGGATAAATATCGCAAGAACGAGAGGGGGTCGCGGTTGTATTAAAGATAAGAGATTAAAAAACAAACCCCGAGGTACAGAACACAATTGAGGTATAGATAATTAAAAAAAAAGAACAGGCCTTCTTCAGAGCGAGAGTTTCCTTGTTTTTCCAGTTTCCTGTCGGGAAAATTGAGAGATCTTTTGGATTTTTTAATTGATGGACCGAGAGATTATTTTTAAATCGTAATGAATTAAAAATATACGGAATTCGCGGTTATTGTAAAATGCAAATTTTGTAAATATTCAAAGTTAACACAAATCTGAGTATATATATATATAAATATTTATATAGAAGGGTGGTCCTTAATATGGATATTTTCGAATTTCCTGGCTCCAAGAAGGGCTTAAATTCTTCCGAATTGATAAAAAAAATTCTCTGAACGTTTTAGCTCTTATTATTAACTTTAAAATATTCCACCATTCCAACCAAAGGTTATCAAATTCAAGGCAACTCAAATGGTTATCTTCTTTGTATCAGATAAATTACAATTTCTGTGGCACTGGTAAATTTTTTATTGATGCAATAATATCGGGTGAACTCTCTTCCTCACTTGAAAATATTTTGCTATCTACTTATGTTTTTGAGTAACAACCCATGTCACTACTGCTTGACATTACACTATTCGGGATTTGAAACTTCTATTTGGAAGTCCATAGCTCTAACCGCCATACCACGGGAAGGCCAAGTAGTATTAAACGAAAATATTTCAATTAAACTCAAAAATAGAACTAGGATTTGTTTCTCAATTTTTTAGTACATTCGTTCTATTTCACTAAATCACTCCTTAGAAAGCAATTTTTGTTTGGAAGCCCTTAGCTGTAACCACCATACCACGGGAGAGCCAAGTAGTATTGAACAACAAAAAATTCAATTACACTTAAAAATGGACAGAACCAAGATTTGCTTTTCAACTTTTAAATACGTTCTATTTCTATCATCTCCTGATAGCAATCAAACAAATTCAAAATCACCTCTCAGAAACAAACAATGAGGCGTATTTTAATTTTCCCGCGGCTAATAATTCATCAGTCCTTTTAGTGCTTTTTTTAACTACCCGTAACATCCTGCCGCAGATTGCGATTCAAAAATAAGAAAAAGGAAAAAAATCGGCGGGGAAAATTCTTAATTTCTCGCCCACGAGAAAAAATGGCTCCTTTCATTTCCGATTAAAAACCATTTCCTGACATTGAAAACAGGATGCAATATTGGTATCCTCGCTCATAAAGGAGGATCCTTGATTGTAGTTTTCGCTGAGACAATGTTTTTTTTTATCATTTTATCTCTTGCATTGAGGACATTAGGTCCTTTGTCTCAGGAGCAAAGAAGCACGTGTCGATGGGGGATGAATCGAAAGAATTTTGTATGGGATGTAAATAAATGTCTTCACGCTTGTAGGAATTAGTCGACATAGTTTGTTTGGTTTAATATATTTAAATGTTTTTATTTTGATATTTGGTATTAATTGATATATATATATATATATATATATATATATATATATATATATTCTTTGTTAAGAACTCTTCTGGAATAATTAACTTCCCGTAGGGAAAGTTCTAGTAAACAATTTTTCGTCCACGATTTCGGGCGCACGGATCAACCGATTTGAATTATTTAAAAAACATTTTATTCCTACTGAAGAGTAGTGCTGAAATTTTAAAAAATGAGAATTAATTTTGTTACAATTTTTTTGAGCTTTAATTTTTAAAGTTGACTTATATTATTGATTCTTAAGCGTTTTGTGAAAAAAAATATTTTCAAAACTGTGAAAAATATACGAAGTTATATACTTTAAATATGAATTTTAAGTTTACAATTTAGTTTAAAATTGTAAATGTGTTATTTTAATAAATATATCCTCAGATGAATTCATTCGGCATCTTGTTAATTTAAAGATTCTTAAGCGTTTTGTTCGTTTAGATTACCACTGTTTATTATATGAACAATAAAATATATAGTAATTATAATTATCTCTTTGAAATATTTGAAACTATTGAAATTTATCATTGATTAATATTTATTGATTATTAATATTTAATTCTGGTACGATAAGTTCCAGCAATTTGCCTTAAGGCACGGTGTTATGCGCCACTAGTTTGATTATTCAACTATTTAATCTGAAAGGCCCTATTATTTTTAAATAAAACTACCTAAGTTGATTTTTAAGAGTTACTGTGAACATGAACAAAGATCAGAAGAATTCTTATAAGTTGTTATTAAGTTCTCGTAAACTAGGATTACAAAGAAGGGAAGCAAATGCTTGTTCTTTCTCTTTGGGATAGGTCTAATATTATTTGAAATTTCCACTTATGATTCAGTTTCAACTAAATTCGCATTTAGATCTATATTTTCAAGCGAGCATTGATATCACTACTGCTTGATATCAAGTGAGAACATAACCTTACCACGATAAGATCTTAATACTTGAATTCCCATTCTATAAATTTGCACCTGTAATGTGAAAATAAAATGAAGCATTAAATCACTTAAAATTTAGAAAGTGCCATTAATTAATAAGTATGTCCATTACTTTTTATGTATCTGTCAGTAATTTTATAATCCCTATATCGATGCTACCATAAGCCCTCGATCTCTTGACGAAGTGTATCGTGATGGACTAATTTAGTCAAGTGAATTTTTAAGTGCTTAATTAATATCATCTTCCCGAAGCTTTCTTATAAAAAAAAGCTGTGATTTTTATATGGAGCGGATCAAATGACTTTTCACGGTGACTTATTTTAGCGACACCAAAAGAAATTACAACCTAACTTCGAGTATCGGATATCAGAACGATTAAACAGGGAGGCTGCGACGTGATAATGGATTCTTTTTTAAATACTTGATATCAATCTAATAGATATACAGCAAATTGTCAATATACAGCATATATTAATGTATTTAACTCAAAGTTAGACATACATAGAAAATAATTTCAAATAATATAATAAAACTAGTGTGGCTCCTTAAGGCAAATTGCTAGAACTTCCCGTACTGTAATTAAACATTTGAGGAATAAAAATAATAATTGTTTTGAATAATTTCAAATAGATTATTTATTACATACTATAAACTTATGTGCTTTTTAAATTAGGCGACGAGCGTATTTTATGAACAACTTATGTGTAGGTTCACAAGAGCCCATTTTTTTAATTTGATTTTTTTGATAATTTAGAAATTTTTTTAGAAGTTTGAAATTTTTTGGAATTTAAAAAAAAAACGTTTTTTTCTAAATACTTTGAGAATTTGGAAATTTTTGAAAATATTCGATTTTTTTTTTAAATTATCGAAATCTTATCAAATTTTAGTAAATTATTTTTTTAAATTTTTCAAAATTTAGTTTTTTTTAAAAATAATGAAAAATTTCGATTAATTCAATTTTTTGAAACTTTGATTTATTTTGAAAATTTTGATTTTTTTTTGAAAATTTTCAAAATTATTAAATTTTCTGTAAATGCATTTTTTGCACACCGTTTTTGCAATTAAAAATCTTGGTACGGAATTCAAAAATGTTTACACGAAATGGGTACACATTATTAAAATCTCTATAAAATATCAAATTCAAATCGGTTGGTCGGTGTTCCCGAAATCGTCGACGAAAATTTTGTATCCGCACACACACACGCACACACACATACACACATACATCCATTTTTTATAAGGTATGCCAAAATGTTCAGATACTTTTGAAACGTAAAAATATACAAAAATTTTCATTTTCGATTTTTTTTGCGATTACTGTAACTTGCCTTACGGAAAGTTAAAAAAACAGAATAATTAAGATAGTAAAGTTTTTTACGGATGAAATTTTTTTGAAGTGCAGTCAAATTTCCTTATAAAATATTTCTTATACTTGCTTCTAAACCTTTCAATTTTTTTGTTGCAACATTCTTATTATCATAAGTTACAGATAATTAGCCTTCCGTCACACTTTCATACACAACTAGTTAAATTTGAATTCAAAGTTTTAGATAACTTAAAATTTCGTCTATCCCAAACTCCCTCTCTACCAAGGTAAAAATTCATTCCGCGTACTTTTTTGACAGTCGTTCCTTTATTATTGTTAATTAAAAACGTGAATAATTAATGAGCCGAAAGAGAGTTTTCTTTCTTAATATCCTAATGGACTGATCGGATGGAAAAATAATTAGAATTAGAATGCAGAATCGGTAATGCGAACAAGAATCAAGACTTTTTAGGAGTTTTTAAGTGCTTTTTTATAATTATGAGTCAATATTTTCGTCTCATTTAGAAATACGCGCGAATCAAATTAGATGGATAATTGAAAAATGAGAAAATTGTAATAAATTAACATGAAATGTAAAAAAAGTCTATACATAATTCTAAAGGGAATAATATTGTAAAAAGCAAGAAAAAGTAATTGACAAATATTTTTATTATTATTATTTTAAATTATGTGTATAATACACATAAATTTTATTACAAAAGTTTCTTGCATATAAATTTATAAAAATGCCTCTGAGTAATCTGCAAATACGTTTGCAATTGAATATGTTAGAAAATTACTGCTGTTCTTTCCAAAAATGAAAACAAACTAGTGGGGAGTATGGCATCGTGCCTTAAGGCAAATTGCTGGAACTTCCCGTATCGTAACGAAATGTTCAGGAAATACTGAATGTTTTCAAATAGATTATTATTAATATTGTAACATTGTCTAATATTTATAAGAATTATATAAACTGAATTGCAAAGTTGAAATTATTTGTTTAAAGTATATTAGAACTATAGTCAGAATTAAAAATAAAATATGAATTATTTTCGATATACAAAAAAAATTTTTTTGAAAAAAAAAGTTGAAACAATTTTTTTTCCAAAATCAATTATTTTGTTAAGACAAGCAGAAAGTTCTTTGAATCATTTAAATCGGACGCTTAGTTCTCTCAAAAACTGCTATTTTTAACATATTTAGCTCCGTCTCTAAGAAATGGCTGGGCCTGCCTTTGCCAAAAACTAATAAACACTTCTCCCAATCATTATTAATTGAATGTAATTAGATCATTAGATTGCTTCGTATCTCTGAAACGGCTAAACCTGCCTTTGCCAAACTAATCAGCTCTTCTCCCTATAAATAGGAATCGAATGTTTTTGAATCATTCAAATCGGTTGATCCGTGCGCCCGAAAACGTGACTGGAAATTTGTATCCAGACATACATACAGACACACACATCCATTTTTTCTGAGGTATGCCAAAATGTTCATAAACCTTCAAATCGTCGAGAAATGTAAAAAAATTCAGTTTCGATTTTCGGCCCATTTCGGAAGTTAAAAAGGTAGAAACGACCTGGAGACGACAAATTATAAGATTTTAATTATCATGCTGAAGAATTATTAGATTAGAGATTTTGACTTTTTTTACTTGCCATTTGTCCACAATTTTGACTTTAGATAAATAAAAATAAATGATCAACAATTCCTAGCATCTACTTTATTACTTTATTTCATGCATTGAAATAGCTCATTAAGAAAGGGTTAAAGTCGTGTCGAGTCGATTTTTGTATTTCCCTCAAATTGAGTATAAACCCACGTTGAGAAACACTATCCTCCACTATCCTATTATATATGTTTCGTGTCTGATACCACTTGTCCACAAACAAGTAATCGAACTCAGGACAATCTATTATTGAAACACCCGCTCTCTGCTGCTCTCATTAGAACAACAACGAGGCCTTGTAATCTTTGTTTCGACGTAGGCGATCGTCCATCTTACATTGTGGCCACTTCAATGACCACTCAAAGGAAAAGGACACGCGCCGGCAATGGGGTGGTCAATGGCGATAGACGTTCGAGGACCGTCAAAGGGGCGGCCTGATATTGCTCAATTTACTCAAAACTGGCAGAAGGGTGAGATCTACAGGAATTTAATATTAATCACTTGGAATAATACAGTATTTGGACTAGTGGTGCATGGCATCGTGCCTTAAGGCAAATTGCTGGATTGATTCCCGTACCGGTAATTAAATTAAAAAAAGAGTGCACGTAAGGTTCACATGCGATTAAAGTAAAACTTTTTTTATAATTGAATATGACTTTTACTTAATTTCTTATATAGATGTAAAATTTAAAATGAAATAATATCAAATAGATAAATATATGTATAGGCATAAATGTATAAAGCAATCCATAATCTCTTATATCAGGCACCCCCGCCTGTCTGAGATATGGATATACATGAAATGTATATATTACTAAATATTGCTAGAATATTGCTACTGTACAAGATGGCATTTAAGTAAAAATAAAAACATCATATAACAATTTTGAATAATTTTTATTAGTAATATGGTAACACTCATGATGCACAGATTTATTAGTGTCAACCATTATACACATTTATATAATGATAAATTATAAATTATATATTTATAATAACATTAAATATATATATATATATATATATATATATATAATACTTAAAAACAATAATGTAATTAAAGTCATACCTCAAATATGACATGATCGGTTTGTCATTGTAATTATCATTTAGAAATGAACATTCATTTGAGAAATAAAGTAATTGCTGATTAATAACTTCTATAATTTTCGTTTACACAGTGAATTATGTTAAACAACGCCTAAACAAATACTGTTTTCGCAACTTCACTCATGTAATGGTGTTTCAGGAACTTTATATAATTAAAATTAACATACATTCATTGACTGCTTGTATAATTTTTTACTTTTTCGCTGGCGATATAATTTCATTCCTTGAACAGCTGTAATATATCTGTCTTGTCTAAAAATATTTTCTATTTTAATGACTTCAAAGATTTATAGAAACTACGAATAATATAGAAATAATTTCTAATCTTTAAACTTACTAATCAATAATCTTATTAATCAATATTTGCAAGGAACAGGGTAAAATATTCTTCTGATTCAGGCAATTCTCATTAAATCAAGATTTGTACTATGATATAACTAAAATGGTGTAAAATGTATATTTATGCCGATTTCCTTGTTGATATCGGGACGTATACAACGTTGATGCCGGTACGTTGATGCTTTCGCCAATTTTTGGAGAGGCAGGTATAACGACTTCGGAGACATGGAAGAAAAAGCGAAAAAATGAGCCAATTGGCGGTCAAAAATAAACAGTAGGCATATGCACATCAAATAATTAGATATTTTATAGAGATTTTAGAGATTGCTTTGAAAGAAGTTCAGAATTTCCAAAATATTTCAAAATAAGTGATTTAAGATGGTTCGAAATTCGAATGATTGAGACGAAGATGCGAATGATTTAAGATGATTTAATATGGTTCCAAATTCTATTAAAAGTTTCAAATGATTAATCAACTTTTATTGATTATTATTGATTATTTTTAATTCCATAGAATTTAATAGAATTTTGAATTGCGGTACGGGAAGTTCCAGCAATTTGCCTTAAAACACGATTCCTTAATTGCCTTAAGACAGAATTCCACTTACAGCTAGTTCTATTTTTTTTCAGGACAGTTTAGGTCAATACTATCACCCTGTTTCGGCTTGACGTCGAGGTCTGGGACACCCTGTATGTGTATATGTATATATATATATACATATATATACATATATAAATATGCATATATATATATACATATATCTTCTATATATATAAAAATAAGTCGGGTTTTCCTTCCTGACGAAATAATTCCAGAACGCACAAACCGATTTCGACAATTTTGCATTCGTTGGAAAGGTCTCAGGTTCCGCAAGGTTTATAGATAAGAAAATTAGTGTTGCATGGCATCGTGCCCTAATGCAAATTGCTGGAACTTCACGCACCGTAATTAAAAATTCGAGTAATGACATTAGTGAGAATTATCAGAATTATGCTTGGTTAAGTCAACGAGCAATTCTTGCCGCAAAGAATAATGATGTACACGCACTGAATTTCACCATTCAATCAAAAATTGCTGGCGATTTGGTGACATACCAAAGATTCCGACTGGTCTTCCGTTTGACTTCAAACGATTGCAATTTCCGGTTTGCCTTGCGTTCGCAACCTTGTAACAAGTTGCAAGGCCAATCGCTTAGTGTTTGCGGGATAAATTTCAAATAGATTATTTAGAAAATCATTGTTTTTCACATGGGCAGTTATACGTTGCCTGTTCACGAGTTGGAAAACCATCCGCTTTGTTTGTGTTAACGTCAGACCAAAAAACAAAAAATGTGGTTTACCAAAGTGCACTTCAAAGAAACGGATAATTTGCGGATTCTCTTTCATTTACTTAGAGAAGTTCAACTAAAAAACACTTCATTTTTGTAATCGAAATAAATTCATTGCTGTTGTATATTAAAATCAATGTTTTCCTTTTCAAATATAAAACAAACAAAAAATTTCTTCATCTTTCTCACGAAACCATCTGGTCGCGAAACGGAGTTCGTCGGGTTTGCTAGTATACATATATATATATATATATATATATATATATATTTTTGAATATTCTTGAATTTGATGTTGATATATATGTTTAATTAAACTCTAATTAAACATATATATATATATATATATACCCTAGGTGGCTTTTGTGTTATTGCAAATCTATTATTTCGTTGGGTCCGGTCGACGCCTGTCAAACTTTGTTCCGACTACCGAACTGCAACTAGGACTCTACGCCGTTGTATTGTTAGGCGATCAAAGTGACCGACAATTGAACAATTGGACATCGAATGACCATGTGTGTGTCTAATGTAAAGTTTTCGAGGGACATTCATTGACTAAAATTAATAGTTAATCGAGAAAAGGACTTTCGGCTGAAATCAAATAATTACATCACGGGTGACAAGGATGAATTGGTGTTTGAATTTTGTTGTTAATTTTTGGTATTTTTTTGTTGTTAACTCTATTTTCAATACAAAAACGCATAATATTTATGAACTAACTAATAAAATAAGTACTAATAAATTCATATTATTTTGGTACTGAAACAATTTTGTGATAATAGTAATCGCGTCGTATTCCATAGCCACCTTACTGATTATATAGATTCATTATCCGAATATAGTCAGCCATGATATATCCATGATACAAAGTTTTGTTCTATCATACCAATCAAAATAAAATTCACTAAACATTTTTTAGATATTATATTAGTACGATGGACTTTCCAAGTGTTTCTAGTTTGAATGATCCTAACATGCTGAGGAGAATGATTTAAGAATGAATAATTTAAGTTATGTACCATTGATCTACAATTGTACAATTGTACTGTATAAATAAAATAAATAAATATAAATAAATAAATAAATAAATAAATGGAAACGGACGACTACTCTGATATGCCGAAAATTTTATCCTGCTCCCATGTGGTATGCATTGACTGCTACAATTTGCTGCTGATCACCGAAGCCGGCGACAATATTGCTGCTCCTGCTGTCGAATGCTCAATCTGCTCTACCAAGACTCAGGTAAATGCTGATCCGGCATCGTTGTTCTCTCTGGAAAACATACTTTCGGCATTGTCCATGCAATCGTCTCCTCCATCAAAGGCTCAAAGCATTAAGTGCGTTTCTTGCGTGTGTCTAAACAGGCGCTCATCCTGTCATTTCAATAATACCTTCAAACTAATGACTTTCTATCAAAATGAGTCTTTCAAGAAACTTAACTTAGACGTAGCCTTCAACACTGATGAGCCTTACTGCGATAAGTGTTTGCTAAATGATGGTTTTGCTTTAGAGTTTTATTATCAAAACTCAAAATTGGTTGGTCTAAGAATATATGAAGAAATTGTTATTAATCTTCATTCATTATATCCTGAGAGGTCTGATTATGAAAAAGCTGTAGCTATTATAAAGTCAGCAATACAAAGAATTGAAGAAATATTAGAATATACAAAAAGCTTCTCTTCGCAAGCTTTTAGAATTTATAGACTAACTCTGGGAAGGCGAAATTATAACCAAGCCCATTTTCCTCGTATTGCTATGAATGATTTTGTTCGATTAGAGAGTAGCATTGGAAAGATTCATATGACTTATGAATTTATTTTGCAAGCATTGGAACGCAATTGCTGTGATATTGATGGTTTACAACTGATTGTTAATAAGGAAGCCTTGAATCTGGCCAACAGCATTGAGGATATAGATCAGAAATATTTAGTAGAGTTCGACATTCATGCTAATACCTTTTCAACAGCTATCAAAGTAGGATTGGGAATGTTAAACACAAAGGGCTTTAAAAACGAAAATCCAGGAACAATGGAATTGCCGAAAGTTTACGATTCAGATATATTAGAAACATACTCACCACCATTTAAGAGAATGAAATGCGGTGGGGTGAATTATGCAAAAAATGTTTCACAATCCAAGCACAATAACTGGAAAATTCATTTTAACACTAGCCCTATTGGAAATAAGTGGGAAAAATATCACAAGCATAACAAAGTACCATCGAATAATGACGATAATTTCTTAGATATGCTGAAGGATTTAGCAGCAAAACGTGTGTGTGATCAAGACCCTTGTTGATTATACTGATTTGCTTCTATCAGAAACTTGATGAATAAATAACTGAAATAATAACTTCAATTTAAAAACTAGAATAAACCCAACAAATTATATCAGTTCTGCTTTAACTCTTATTTCAACTTGCTACTGTATCTTATGAGTATAATAAAAACAAACAATAATATTAAGTTTTTAACTATATAGATTTCGATAAGTATATGTATATATATATATATATATATATATATATATATATATAATTTTCTACATTTTTCAATTGTTAAATTTTAAGAGTCGTGCTTTTCTGTCGACAAGTACAAAGTATTCATAGCAAAAAGTAAACAATTGATGTTAATTCCTAACCATTTATAAAATATTTCAACTTCTAAAACTATAGCACATCAGAAAATTTAAAAAATTATAAATATTTACTAAATATCCGTATATTCTCAGAACTCAATTGTATAAAATGTATGAGAATATTTCCGTGAAATTTGTAAGTTTATTTCGAACAGGACTTTTTTCAATGTAATATAATGGTCCGAAACTTGTACAGCGCGAGTTCAAAATTTTGAAAACATTTTAGTCAGTCCAATTTTAATTTTTTTGACTTCGAATGGGTTCACCAGACTCACATTTTTTGTTGTCAGACATTTTGGGCACTGCCAAATATGTGCCAGACGTCAATTTATTCATTAATTGTCCGCTGTAATTAATATTATGTTCTGCCTAAAATTCTTGTTTTGAAAACGTTGTTGCCTCCTATACTATAAGTATAAGCAAATCTTAGGAGAAGACTTTGTTTCTACAATCTTAAACAAGTACTTAATATTTTCCAGAAATGGACTAATTGTTCAATTATAGTAATTGAGTAGAGTAATTGAAAACAATATTAGGCATATTTAAAAATCATAGAATATGTAGAAACTATAATGATAATAGAGCAAAACATGAATTTGTTATTTGACATTTCATTATATTTGCACATAATTAGAACAATATTCACATTTAGTCAATACTCTCTGAAACTCCAAAAATTACTCTGCAAGTCAGATGAAAATATTTAGAACAACTATTATAATTATTGTTCTACCTAAAGATATGCCTGCATTGTAAGTACATGATATTTAGTTACACTCTTTCCTTATTTGACAATAGTTCACTGGTTACATCTCAAACTCTTGCATACTTCCATGTCCTATGCCTGGGCTTTCAATTTTTTGTAATTTATGATATCGCATAAGTCGTCCTTAACTTTATACTCATTAATCCTTTAGAGAGACTTTTCCTACTAAGAGTGCAATTCAGTTTCCTGTTCTACTCTCAATCATATGTAGAGGAATTCTTGTTTGATCACTGTTTGCCTTTTTGATTATTTGGTACATTTAACCTTCATTCTTCTTCTTGACCACATGTCAAAACTCTTGTGTATGTTCTTATGATCCTCACTAATAGTCCACGTTTCTGATCCATGCATAGCCAATCTCCAGATGTAGAACATTATTAGTTTCTCCTGCTAGTCGGAAAATAGTTTTCTCGTTAGTAGCATCTCTTTAGAAAATCATATAAATTTAATTTATTTTCAATTAGAAGCATATTAAATGATGTTGAATTGACTTGGCATTTTCAAATTTTATACTGAATCAAGTTGTTAATTTTAAAGTTGACTTTGCTTCATTTTTGATAAGGAAGCACATATTATTCAATTTTAAATTTATTGAAACGCCAACTTTCAAACATCTTCTTTATTTCAAAATAAATGGATTTAGGATTTTAACATTTTTGTAGTACATACAGTTGTGAAAGAGAAGTATAAAATTTTGATACTATTTATATTATGTACTTTATTATCGTTTTATGACAGTTCAAATGAATTGTATATTTTTAATAAAATCTTATTTGTTGTTGACTGAAAATCTCAATAGTAACTTTTCAATAATAATAGAAGTTTGATAAGATCTTTATATATCAACTGTAATTAAAACCGTCACTGATTTACATTATGAATGACATGTTCAGGTATAGATATAAATTTATAATACGGTTGATTGGTTATGATTCCAAATTTTTTTATGATATTTTTTATAATTATTTTTTATGTTTGACATCAATGAAACAAAAATATTATATCGGAGCGCAGCGGCTTTGGTAGTATATTTGATCCAAGTAGCTGAACACAAATAAAACACAATCATTTTCATTACACCCCAAAATAAGTTTAGGACACATTTTCCAAATTTGAAGTTTTTCACAATAATTTCATTTACTTTTCTTCAAGTTCATTTCCTTCAATTCAGTAATTTGTAAAATGTGTAACGGTTGAATATGGAAAATAAAAGTTCAATTATTAAAAAAATAATTTATGCTCTGGTCATAATCAATGAAAGAAATGGTATAATGTTTGGAGATTAAAATATCATCATGACCATAAATGAATATCAATTATTGGTAATTGTTGTAGGCGCCACATTTGATCAAGTAATGAGGGTATTGGAATCGGCAGGAGGTGAGGCGCACCATCTAAGAAGTTTTGCTAAAAGAGCAATACAGAAGGCAGTAAACCACGGGACGCTAAAATGGACTAGTAAGTTTATTCCACATTTATAATAATTTTTGTTCTTTTTTTACAACACAAGCATTATTAATTTGACATTCCAAGCATAAATATCTTGTACTTTATGCCGTTATTCTTACACAATTTTATGCTGACACTTTTAATGATTAAATATCATAATTATTCATAATTAGGCTAATTATTAATTTAAATTAATATATTTTGCGAATGACTGATTATATTTTTACAAAATAAATATAGGTAGTTGCTTTAACTCTTCTTCTATCGAAACAAGTAAAAATCATTCCACAACTCTTGTTTATTATTTCACAAAAACAATTTCTAAAAAGTGTTACATCTACTAGAGTAGTAGCAACAATAATAATGATTAAGAAAATTAACTTATTTTTAAGTAATTGTTTTTATAAATCAATGCTAGCTATGATTAATACAGATAAAATATATTATATCTCCTGTAATATACATTTTAATAATAAAAAAATAATTAAAAATTAATATTATAATATAAATGAAAGATATGGAATCTCCTATAACACAATTTTTCAATTGAACCCGTGTATATTTCTTGCATGTTACAACTTCTACTAAGCTTTTTTTCTCAAGTGTGATTTTTTACATTACTCAGGATAACACTTTATAAAATGTAGCAATCACAGAGTGTTACAATTGATCAAAGATTGTTAAATTTGAAACGGAATGCGATATATAATTTTTAAAATCATTCGATAATAATAAGACAAAATTAATGATAATAGAATACAAAAATGACATACCCGCACACCTTTATATCTTACATTCACTTTCGGAACAGTAGCTATGGCAATATTATACAGTAAAACAATATTTTAAATCGTTTAAGATCCTAGTGCAAAATGCCTGTTACAAGCAACCCCTGTTACAAATAGCCTCTAGCTCCCCTACCTTATTACCATTCTAGGATTTGAAACTAATCAATAATACATTTTATTACTTTCTTTATCAACTCTTGACAAAAACTAATTAGAACTTTGTTTAAAATCTAAATCTGTATTTCATTTATGAGATACCAGTATGCCAGTACAAATTGCAATTTGTTTTTCAGGCGACCACCGCATCAAGTATAGTAGGAGCTATATTGATGCAGGTGCCGACAATGAATTTACGACAACAGCACGAAAATCTCGGAGAAAGAACAGAAGAAGTAGATCTCGAAGGGATAAAAGTCGAAGAAAAGGCAGGCGATCGAAACAGCGAAGATCCAAGCGCAGAGGGCCAAAAAGAAGGTCAAAAAGATCCCAAACAAGAGGCGGCATGACCCGTAGACGGCCTTTCAGCAGGAAAGGGTCGATCCCATCGACCAGGATACGCCGAGTCCCTATTAAATTTTGCAACAAATGCGAACCAACAAAGCTGCGGGACCCCACCGACTTGAGGGACCCCACCGACTTGAGGGACCCCACCGACTTGAGGGACCCAACAGACATGAGGGACCCAACAGACATGAGGGACCCCACAGACATGAGGGACCCCACAGACATGAGGGTCCCCACAGACATGAGGGTCCCCACAGACATGAGGGTCCCCACAGACATGAGGGACCCCACAGACTTGCGGGAACCCACAGACTTGCGGGACCCCACAGACTTGCGGGACCCCACAGACTTGCGGGACCCCACAGACTTGCGGGACCCCACAGACTTGCGGAACCCCACAGACTTGCGGGACCCCACAGACTTGCGGGACCCCACAGACTTGCGCGACCCCACAGACTTGCGGGACCCCACAGACTTGCGGGACCCCACAGACTTGCGGGACCCCACAGACTTGCGGGTCCCCACAGACGATTGTATTTAAATAATTAGACGTCATACGCGCAGTTTATTTCAATGTTTCATTTCATTTTTATTTTCATTTCCATAAAGCACTTTATGTTATATTTTTTATTTTGTATTCCATTTTTTTAAACTTATATACATACAGCAACGTATATGCTACAGTTTTTCAATTTTTTCCAAATTTTGGTTCGCATTCAGTGCAAATTTAATAGTAAATCAAAAAAAAGCTGAAATCAGAAAATTACATCACGGTAAATCATAGTAAATTATAGTAAATAATTTTGTTGTATTTAAAACTAATATTTAGACAGAAGAAAATACTGTTTCGTGAAAACTAAAATTTATATTATTTTGGTACTGCAACAATTTATTGCCATTGCCAGCCACCTTATTGATCACATCGATTTATTATGTGAATAGGCAGCTACTGAATATTCAAGTATTTCTAGGTTGAATGATCCTAACCTGTTGAGGAAAATAGAAGCGGACGACGACTCTTTTCACGAGTGCGTGAAATGCAACCGAAGGACCGATATGCCCAAAAATCTACCCTTCTCCTATGTGCTGTGCATGAACTGCTACAATTTCCTGCTGATGACCGAAGCCGGCGACAATTTCGTGCTGTCCTAAGCTCAACCTGGTCAACCTGGTCAACCTGATCAACCTGCTCCACTAAGATATGAGTAAATGCTTATCCGTCATGGTTGTTCTCTCTGGAAAACATACTTTCGGCATTGTCCATGCAATCGTCTCCTCCATCAAAGGCTCATAGCATTAAGTGCGTTTCTTGCGTGTGTCTGAACAGGCGCTCATCCTGTCATTTCAATAATACCTTCAAGCTAATGACTTTCTATCAAAATGAGTCATATATGAAACTTAACTTAGACGTAGCCTTCAACACAGATGAGCCTTATTGCGATAAGTGTTTGTTAAATGATAGTTTTGCTTTAGAGTTTTATTATCAAAACTCAAAACTGATTGGTCTAAGAATTTATGAAGAAATTATTATTAGTCTTCATTCATTATATCCTGAGAGGTCTAATTATGAAAAAGCTTATATAAAGTCAGCAATAGAAATAATTAAAAAAATATTAGAATATGCAAAAAATTTCTCTTTGCAAACTTTTAGAATTTATAGACTAACTCTGGGAAGACGAAATTATAACCAAGCCCATTTTCCTCGTATTGCTATGAATAATTTTGCTCGATTAGAGAGTAGCAGTAGAAAGATTCATATGACTTATAAATTTATTTTGCAAACATTGGAACGCAATTGCTGTGATATTGATGGTTTACAACTGATTGTTAATAAGGAAGCCTTGAATCTGGCCAACAGCATTGAGGATATAGATCAGAAATATTTAGTAGAGTTCGACATTCATGCTAATACCTTTTCAACAGCTATAGAAGTAGGATTGGGAATGTTAGATATAGAAAGCTTTGAAAAGAAAAACCCGAAAAACGACTCACCACCATTTAATAGAATGCAAGGCGCTGGAGCGAATTCAGCGAAAAAGGTTTCTCAATCTAGGAACAATAATTGGAATAACCATTATAACTCTAGCCCTAAGGGTAAAAATAAATGGGACAAATATCACAAGCATAACAACGTACCATCAAGAAGGGACGATAATTTTTTAGATATGCTGAAGGATTTACCGCGAAACTCTGACAAAGTATAGTGTGAGCAGCCTCCTCTCGAGTTGACCGATTTGCTTCTACCAGACGACAACTTAACGAAAAAATAACTTCAATTTAAAAAAAATGGAAAAAACCCAACAAATTATGTCAGTTTTGCTGTACGGTTTAATGTATAATTAAAGTAGCTACCATATCTTATGAGTATAATAAAAACTAACAAAAATACGTATTTAACTATATAGAATTCGGTAAGCGTCTGCATATAAATATCTCGAGATTTTTCAATTTTGCTTAAGTTATAGAAGACTTGTTCGACTAATGTCAAATGCAAAGTAGATTTATGGTAAAAAAATATCTTAATGCTAATTCTAAACCATTTATAAAATATTTTATTGAGTTCTGAAACTATAACGCACCTAATAACTAAACATTTACATATTTACTAATTATCCGTATATTCTCATTATCAGAATTTAGTTTCATAAAATTCATAAGAATTAATATAATTATTTGCAGTTACATATTTTTATCTTTCATGCAAATTCTTTAATTATAATTACTACATAATAATAAATTAATATTAATACGTAATAATGAGTATTGATGGAATACAGTGTGACTAAAATTATTCATGTAAATAAATTATATACTGAATAAAAAAAACAATATTTGCTCCAATGATTATTATTTAAGTGTTATTCTAAATCATGTAAATTACAACTTATGCAACGGTTGATGTTAATGTTATTACCTAACAAAAATGTCTGAAGGCATCACGAGGAGTAATTTTTGGTATTCTAAAATATAAAGTAGAAATGAATAATTTGCAGATAATTAGTAAATTATATCATTATAAATAGAATTAAATTAGTAAAACTAAACATACTTTATGAGGTTTGAGTGATGTTGAATTGAATTGTTAACTTTGCTAAGGTAGTCCAAACGTAAAATGCCCTATTAATGGACAATAGACAGTTTAGATGCCTATCAGTAAAAAAAACGTAAAAAGGAGTTTTTTGAGAAATGTGGTTTTCGTTTGGCGTTTAATGAATTTTTGTTTCTTTTTTTTCTCTCTTCTATGTTTAATGTAATGAAAACAATTTTGTTTTACATATGTTGCTTTCTTATTTCTGCAAAGGTAAATAGCAATCTTAACAAAAATAAAATGGAAAATAAAATGGACCGACAAGATAACTAATGAAGAAGTCCTGAGAAATGTGGGTGAAGAAAGGACTCTACTAAGGACAATCCAGAAAAGAAAAGGAAACTGGATCGGACTCATTCTGCAAAATGAATGTCTCCTACACAACGTCATTGAAGGCAAAATAGACGGGCTGAAAGGATTGGGGAGAAAAAGAATGCAGACGGTTGATGACTTACGCGAAAAGAGAAAATACAGAGAACTGAAAGAGGAAGAACAGGTCCAGAAAGCATGGAGGCACAAGTTTGAAAAAGAAAATACTAATCGTTTGAAATAGAAATTAATAACAATTTATTAACACTAATAAAACAATCATGAAAATAATAAACAAAGAGGTGGAAGAAAATCATTGATTTTGTGGTTTCTCATACCATAAACCTGCTTTCGGGTAAACTACTATTCATTATATATATATATATATATATATATATATATATATATATATTCTAGGATATTCAACCTAAAACCAATAAATCGCTGGAATAGAATATCATTCAACTGTAAGCAAACGGTTGTACTAATATTGTTTCGTGCAGTTCGAGTTGTCTATTAACAAGTTATATCGCATAATAGAATTTCTATTCAATCCAAAGCAAAACTAAACCCTATAATATATACATTATACATACATACATTTATACATCGAATCATTCAATACACGTGTAATAAATTGGGAATAAATTTTAACTGTAATTTTGCCTTAAAAATCCAAATATTACATTAATAAACCGAAGTTTCATGGTTCATTTTCCTTAGTAAATACTTATTTTATAAAATATATCATTTTTTCTATATTTTTTATCTAAATAAGTAAAAACGATGTTATTGATACACTTGTCCCTAAGTTATAAAATTCTAAAAACTTGTGCTATTCTTGACTTAATGAAAAACGCCTGAATCAGAAGAATATTTTACCCTGTTCCTTGAAAATAATAAAACAAATTAAACATTTGTTTCGTGAACTAAACGTGAGTTTATTGAATAGAAATTATTTGTATATTATTCGTAGTTTCTATAAATCTTTGAAGTTATTAAAATGGAAAATATTTTTAGGCAAGACAGATATTACAGTGTTCAAAGAATGAGATTATATCGCCAGCAAAAAAGTAAAAAAATAGAAGCAGTCAATGAATGTATGCTGATTTTAATTACATGAAGTTCTTCAAACTCAATTACATGATGAGTAAAGTAAAAGTAAAACAAAATTTGTTTAACATAATCCACCGTGTGAACAAATAATACAAAATTTTTTAATCAGCAATTATTTCATGTCTCTAATAAAGGTTGATTTGTAAATGCTAATTACAATGACAAACCGATCATGTCATATGTGAAGTAAGACTTTAATAACATTGTTCTTAAATATTATACATATTTTTAATGCTATTATAAATATAAAATTTATAATTTATCATTATATAAAAGTGTATAATGGTTGACACTAATAAATGTGTGCAACATGAGTGTTACCATATTACTAATAAACATTATTTGAAATTGTTATATGATGTATTTATTTTTACTTAACTTAAATTTGCTACTTTGTACAGTAGCAAATAAGTTTTTCTTCAATCGCATGTGATCCTTACGCGCACTATTATTTTTGTTAATATATTCTAGTTCCCTAAAGTCTATTCAAAAAAATTTCTATCATATGATAGAAACATAGATACATAGAGAATATCATACGTTTTTCCGCATTTCAAATCAAGAAACTATTGATAAATCGTAATTGAAGTGTATTGAAATCTCGACCAGGAAGAAGAAAAATGTTTATACTACCCATGTGGTACAGGTTTTCTCTAGTTGAATATTTCAATGTCCTGTGGCGAAAACGATGTAAGTAACCCTATAATAATCTTGGTCACTGATTGTAAATATTGTCTACTTGCCTTAATATTATTGGAGAAGGAAAATGTAAACGTGATAAAGCAAATTATATATAATAAATGGTAGTATGCCCAAAGGCAGATCCATGGTGTGAGAGCACTGCAAATCAATGATTTCTTTAGCCCACCTTGTTCATTGTTTGCATTATTACTTTATTACTATTAATACATTTTATTCACTTTTTCCTATACCAACTTTTGCTTCCATACTTACTGATGTTGTGCTGCGGCATTCAGTTCCCTGTACTTTCTCTTTTCAGGTAAGTAATCAATTAAAAAATATACCTACATAAAACCCCTAAGATGACTTCCTAGTAGGGTTTGTCGGTTTTCAAAAACCGGTTTTGAAAACCGGTTTTCTGGGGAAAATTATAGAATTCAAAAACCGTTTTTAGCGAAAAAAGTCGGTTTTCACTCTATAAATGGAAAATGACAAATATAGCCAAATATAAAAGATAGATGAAAGCGTTTTGATTCTTGAAATTATATTGGTTCTATAGCATTTGATATCTTATCAGTCTGTAATTGTTTCCAGAAAACTTTTGTATATATTAATTCAGATTTGTATACCAGTAACTTCCTCTACTCAAACTTGAAAAAAGAGCTTTTAGTCCTAGAAGCCACAAATAAAATAACAAAAAACGTAGAATTATTATATCAGGCTTTAAAAGCAATTAAGCATAATTTGGTCGCAAGTATGAGTGTATTTTCTATCTCAGGAATTTTTGTGAGTAAACAAAGGATACGTCTAAGTAGCAATTTGATAGACTTTTTCAGTTTTTTTAATTAATATTTTATTAAACAAAAAAACAATTAGAATGTTTAAAATTAATTAATTAAAATTTCTCGGAACAGATAATATCCCAGTTTAGCTTAATAAGTATGTATCAACATGTATCTAATATTTTTTTTTTACTTTAATGATTTTTTTTATTTAAAAATGTATTTTTATTTATTCAAAACTTTCCTTTCACTAAATAAAAATATTTTCATTCTATTATGTGAAAATGATTTTTCATTATTTTCAAAGTTATTCTACTGATTAAAATAAAAATAATTTTGTTTACTATCCATAAAATTGAACAATAAATAAATTCAGTCAAATACTGCTCTAAAATTACACTAAATTTGCGGATAAATTAGAGAATATTCGAGAAAAAAATTGTTTCCCATAAAAAATTCGAAAACCGGTTAAAACCGGTTTTTTAGTAAAATTAAAATTCGAAAACCGGTTTTCTGAAATGTTGGTTTTTGTGTAAACCCTACTTCCTAGGTACAAGAAAATTTGTTTGACAAAAAAACGCGTCTTATGCGAGGACAAAGCGTATTATCCAGGGCCAATATGTGTCAAAGTGTGATCTAGTGAATATGTTCCTAAGGTTTTGTTACTAGTGAGACGTATTTTGTAATATGATTAAGGGGGTCTTCCTATGTGACGGCCTGTTTTTTAGGGATATTTTAGATTTTTTTTTCTACGACCAGTAAATAGTAAGAGCTTCAAGTTTTTTATCATTTATTAATACATATTTGGACAGTATAAATATAAAATTTCAGCTAAAAAAATTTGGTTCAACTAGAGTTACAGTGCTCTAAACACCCCCCCCTCAAAAAAAAGAGCTCCCACTGTCTCCACGATTCCGGCTGATCGGCTTATCTGACCAAAAAAAATAAACGGCGTTTTAATTTGTAGGCTTAAAAGCACGGAATGAACTACAATCAAATGAATACAAAAAAAATTGGATGTTTTATAGACATTTGAAATAAAAGTTGCAAATTAGGCGGTTTTTTTTTTCGTTTTTTTGCTATAAAAAATCGACGTTTTGAAATTTTTGATTGATAATAGTTCATTCCATGCGTTTAAATATATTGAATGTGTTCTGTAAATTTCAAGTAATTCGGTCTAGCCGTTTCTGAGATACGATGGAGACAAGTTTGAAAAACACAGTTTTGAGAAAAACGCGTTTAAAGATAAAATGATCGTTGTACTATATACTATATGTATACTTTTTAAATGGCTGTAACTCAAAAACTATTTGAGATATCAATTTGAAATTTTAATATGTTATTTTTAATAACTAACTAATTAATTTTAATAATCTACCGAAATATGAAATAAAAAAAAATTCAATTTTTTCAACTCATCACATAGGAAGACCCCCTTAATAAAAAATAATATTGTTCGAAATTTTTTTGGTGACATTGTAGATCGATACAAATCTTAAATTATCTTTTGAAAGTTTATCCGCGAAAGTATAAAACATCCAATTCATCATCCATGCTTTCCCAAAAAAATTAATTCGATGTAAACTTGTGGTGCATTCTAGAAAATTTATTTTGTTCAACCGGACGATTCTCAGATTTCGGTAATGCCATGGAAATTGCTTTAACCATCAACTACTAACACTTTTATTATTTATTCTTATTATTAGTTATTTTCGATAGAACGTTCTTTCCTCAATTATTATCAAATAAGACGAAGTTTTTTTTTTTTTTTTTTTTTTTTTTTTTTTTTTTTTTTTTTATATATATTTATTAACAGCAATCAAAAATTATAAATTTTTATAAGCTATTATGCTAAGTTTTACAAATAAACATACATTACATAAAAATTACATATACATATACATCTATACAAACACAAACAAATATACAACATGAATAATTATGTGAAATAATATTATAGTATTCGAATCTCTCCAGTGAGAGATTTACAAATAAGTGCTAAGTTGTATCAGTGGGCCATTTTCGTTTGAGTCTTCTCATTGGCGGTACATTGAGCAAAGATGTTACTAAATCATTCGAGTGAAACTCTAATTTTAACAAATGATTATTTTTTCTGTCATTAATAACTTCTTGAACAAATGGAACTTGAAGATCGTTATGAATTATATAATTTGAGACATACCAAGGAGCGTCTGTTATTGTCCTAAGTGTTTTTGACTGGATTCTTTGAATCATTGCAATATTAGATTTCGAAGCACTGCCCCATATTTCGGCTCCATATGTCCAGATCGGTTTGAGTATTGTCTTATAAATAAGTATTTTGTTTTCTATAGACAATTTTGACTGTTTCCCAATAAGCCAGTTAAGCTCTTGGGATTTTAATCTAATTTGTTGAATTTTATATTTTATATGAGTTCTCCAAGTCAATCGCCTATCTAGATGAATTCCAAGATACTTCACGGATTCAGACTGCGGTAGCAGTTCATTGTTAAAATATACTGATGGGCATGTATCTTTTCTCAGAGTGAAGCATATGTGCTGGGATTTGGATTCGTTTATTTTAATTTTCCATGCATTTGTCCAATCTGCAATAATATTGAGGTGGGATTGCAATTTATGTGAAGCTCTAATTGGATCCTTATCTACAGCTAGGATGGCAATATCGTCGGCAAAAGTTGCTATTGTTGAGTTAAGTCCAGTCGGAAAATCGTGGGTATACAATACATAAAGGAAAGGACCTAGCACGCTGCCTTGAGGAACACCAGCTTTCATAATATTAGGCGGAGTTAATGCCATATCTACTCTGATTTTAAATTGTCTATTGCTCAAATAAGATTCAAAAAATTTAGCATATGCTGGCAATATTTTTTGTATCTTATAGATAAGTCCTTCGTGCCACACCTTGTCAAAGGCTTGACTTACGTCAAGGAATGCTGCAGAGCAATATTTTTTAGACTCGTATGCTTTGTTGATAGTGTCGACTAATCTATGGCACTGCTGGATTGTTGAGTGTCCTTTGCGGAACCCAAATTGATGTGCAGGAATGATATTATTAACTGCAAGAATGTCTTCCAATATCAATCTTTCAAGTACTTTAGATAAATTTGGTAAAAGACTAATAGGTCTGTAAGAACTTACTATTTTTAAATCCTTACCCACTTTTGGAACCATTTTAATAACAGCAGTTTTGAAAGCTGATGGCCAATAATTGAGCCTAATGATAGAATTAAAAATATATGTTATAAGAATATATCCCTTTTTAGTAAGTTCTTTTAAAATTTTTGAAGAAATTTGATCAATTCCAGGAGACTTTTTGTTTTTTAAAGTCTGAATAGATCTATGGACCCTTTTGACAGTGAAGAATTTAGTAGAACAGTTCTGGGTGCTTATAGATTCATCTGCAGACAATTGCAAAGGAATATTAGGATTAGACATGTTAGGTGAAAAAACAGAGCACAAATAAGTTGAAAAAAGGTCGGCTTTTTCGTATTCACTTCTTGCCCATGAATTATTGCTCGAATTTATTCTGATAGGTAAGTTTTCAATAGTCGGTCTTTTCTTGCATGGCCTCCAGACTGAATTGTCGAATCTGTTAAGATTTTTAACGTAGTTATTAAAATTACTTTCATTAAATTCTCTAATTTTTCGTTTTAGAGTATTGCTTATATTATTATAAGTTCTCTTATCTGAAGGATAATGTGATTGTTGCCATACTCTTCGAGCCACGCGTTTCTCAGAAATTAATCTTCTTATTTCTAAAGTGGTTGAGGGTACTTTTCTAGTTTTAATGTGATCAGGGGTAGATAATTTAGCTGAGTGTTGTAAAGTTTCTACTAGATCATCCAAAGCTTTCTCTATGTCAGTAGGAGATTTAAGTCTAGTGTTTAAGCTAATTTTACCATCTATAGTATGCCGAAATAAGTTCCAATTGGTACTATTGTTGTGTAGCACAGGAAATTTAGTTTTAGATATATAGGTAGAATTTATCGAAGCTAATACTGGAGAGTGGTCTGAAGATAGGTCATAGTTAGGCCCAACTTCAACGTATGTTTCACTAATTCCAGAAAAAATAAAAAAGTCCAATAGATCTGGTATACGTGCTGGATCGCTAGGCCAGTAAGTAGGTGAACCTGTAGAAACTACATTAAAATTATTCTGTTGGATGATATTGTTTAATACTCTGCCTTTAGGATTCACTAGTCGAGAGCCCCAATACGGATGTTTGCTATTGAAGTCACCACCGATAAAAAATTTAGGTCCAAGAGTTTCAAAAAATGTTTGGAACTGTTCATCTTGGATGCTATGTCTTGGTGGGCAGTAAACTGCAGATATTGTTAGATCATAAGAAAAAAATTTCACTTTTATTGAAGTAGCTTGAATGTAGATTTCACTAAAATTTGTCATCGGAAAATGTGAGATGTTTGATTTAACAATAATTGCAGTGCCACCGTGTGGATTACCGCTTGGATGAGGAGTTTGATACGTCGTGTAGTAAGGAATGACAAAATTAGAATAGTGGGTGAAATGAGTCTCGCTCACTAATAGTATATCGATTTTATTATGTGTTAAAAAAACTTTTACTTCGTTCTTATGCTGAGATAGCCCATTGGCATTCCATAATGCTACTCGAATAAATTTACCCATTATTTGAATTTGTTTACTAATACAGAAAGCATGTTTATTATCATGCTATTCTGTTGCATAAGTTGCTGACACATAGTTTTGAATTCATTTAGTATAACTGATAATGTATTGTTGGCTTGATTATTGTCTTCGTAATGATTCATAGATTGTTGTTGCCTAACCGCCTGTGAATAACTCAAGTGCTGAGAATATAAAGGTTTGTTTACCTGAGGTAAGCTGCGTTCGGGCTTGTGCAGAGCTGAACTAGGATTAGAATTAAATTCAGTTACGGTATTAAATTTATTGTTCTTATTAACAAGACTTTGATAGTATTCACATTTAGAGTAATTAGAGTTATGGGGGCCGCCACAAAAATAGCACGTGCCCGGAGCTTCTTTAGCTTTAGTGCAGAGTTGATATATATGTGGTCCACCGCATCTTAGACAAACAACGGGCCGGTTACAATAGGATTTGGAGTGACCATACATTTGGCATCTTCCACATTGTATAATTTTGGAAGGCTTTAATGGATTCTCAAAATGAATAATTTGATTGAAAATTTTGTTTACCTTGAATATTGCTGAATTGTTGTTAGATGGCTCTAAGTCAATATAAAACATATTGAGTGGTTCTTTGCTTTTTGGGTGAATAACATTTATTATACTTCGTACTTTGTGTCCTTTTTTTCGATTTCGGATTTAATATCTGCGATATTGGTAGTACGGTGAATATACTTGAGTACGACTCTGTACGCTCGTTCTGATTTTATCTGATATGTATGAAAGACTACTCTAGTTTCACGTAAGTAGTGTATTAAATTCCTATAACAGTCGCCATTGTTTTTGACGAAAACTGGTTTGAATTTAAAATAGAATTAATACTTCCGATCATTTGTGCATAGTTTCTCACACCATAGATAAATATTGGAGGAATGTCTTTTTTTATTGGAATGTTAGGTGAATTGTCATTCTGATTCATAGATGATTCATTAGTATACAGGGCGCTAAATCTATTAGTTGTTTTGATATTATCATTAATTATATTGCCCGTTCGTCTTCTTTTAAAGCCGTGATGAACTTCCTGCCAGGGATTAGGGTTTGAGTCTAATGTATCAGTCGAGTCCGTAGCTGTTGTTGATGGAGTTGAGTCCATAGCTGTTATTGATGAAGTTGAGTCCATTGCCGATGTTGATTGAATTGCGTTCATAGACGAATTTGATTGAACTGTTAGTCGATAATTGCTGGCGCATTGCAACTATTAATGTTGTTTAAATGATTTTGAACAAAAGCTGAATTCGTAGTTGATTCGTCACATAATATTTGATTGGTTTGAACCAATGGCGGAATTAAAGATTTGCTCCCTTCCGAAGGGAGCATTGTAAATAAAAACAAAGAAAAAACTTATAATAAATGTCTGCTATATCACTTAGTAGATAAACTTCACTTTAACCGAAAAATAAAAATCACTTTTTAGAAAAATAATACTTCACAGTATATAATGAACGATAGGTCTTCACTCGAGGAGAGCTCAACCGAGAGTGAAATAAGACGAAGTAATTCCGAGTTAATATGATTATGCAAATGCCAGTACCGTGTGCGTGACTTTTGCATTCATTGCTTCTTCATCTCTAATAAATAGAGCACTCTGATGTCTGCTCGTAAAAATATCTCAATAAAATCCAAATATCCGATCTTCATTATATTGCGTACGATTTAGGGGAAATCGGGGTAAACACACAAGTTATTGCAGCAAGTAAAGTTTATATATATATATATATATATATATATATATATATATATATATTTTATACATATTGTATAGATCGACGGGCTTTGGAGTGTATACAACAAAGCCAAAAATTGTATAAAAAAGCAATAATACTGCTAATTACCTTTTTTTTCAAATAAAAATTGCCATATTTACATACATTTGCACTAAAAAGAAACTTGAAACTTAAGAATAATTGCTGCAACTTCCCGTATTAAAAATTATTTTTAAAGTAAAACTTCTTTAGGGTGTAACGACTAGAGTGTCCGTACAAATGCAACGGAAATGCGTTACGGCAGATAAGATAAGATAAGAGTCGAGTGCCAATGATTGGTCATTCGCTCTCGATGAAACATAAGTTTATTGAAATAATTTGTATATTATTTGTAGTTTCTATAAATTTTTGAAGTTACTGCAATGGAAAATATTTTTTAGGCAAAACAGATATTACAGCTGTTCAAAGAATGCTAATTACAATGACAAACCGATCATGTCATATTAGAAGTATGACTTCGATTACATTGTTTTTAAATATTATACATATTTTTAATGCTATTATGAATATATAATTTATAATTTATCATTATAAAAATTTGTATAATAATTGACACTAATAAATATGTGCATCACGAGTGTGACCATATTACTAATGAACATTATTTAAAATTGTTATATGTTGTATTTATTTTTCACACACACACAAAAATATATCCATTTCCAAGGCTCAGAATCGTGAAGATGTATGAAAAATTCTATTTTTGATTTTTTTTTGCGATTACTATAACTTATACTATGGGAAGTTATTAAATTAGCCATAATATATTACATCCTACAATCCTAAAAATATTTGGTATTACAAAAAGTATTAGGTAGGTATTTGATCAATATTTATAATGCTAATAATATTTAGGTAATATAATCAGAAACTAGTTCAAGAGCATAAACTATATTCATTTCAACTCAAAATATTTTAATTCTGTCAATAATCTAAAAATGTAATGTTTCTAATAGTTCTACTGAAATCATACTTGATTTTTGTTCCACCATCCTTAGGAATATGTTTGTTGTTTGAAAATAATTATTTATTTAATAATATATAATAATACATCAAAGAAAAAGTGAGTATTTATGATTTTATATATCTATCTCAAGATAATAGTACAATTCATTATTAAATAATCACTTGAAATATTCTTGATAATACAAATTAATTTAATTAAATGAATTATGGGGAACAAATAACAAAAACAATATTAATTTATGGAAATGGCTTATAGTTTTATTTATTAAGTAAGAATATCGGTAGGTTATATTTATTGTACCAGAATATGTCTTGAGATATAAAACTAATTTCAGTGATTGATGGGTTATTACTATGTTTACATTCGTCAAAAATACCGTTTATTGCTTTTTTACCATTTTATATATAAATCGAATATTCAGTCTACTGTGTAGATATTAATCACATACATAATGATAAGTGATCCTAAGAATTAAGCATTAGAAGTCAAACAGTCCTCATAAGGCATTTTCAAAGATACTATTTCATTAACACTGTTACAAATGACACCGATATCCTCTACTGTTGTTATATGAGAACGAAATGAATCCTCAGAAACTATAATCGACGCACGTTCTTAGGTCGAAGCCTAGAGAACTTTATTTACGACATTTGAATGAGTGCTCCATTAAAGTGAAAATATAGGGAGGTGTGAGAAAAATATAAGAAGGACACCGAAATCAACCAGATACGAATTCAGAATTAAGAATTTGAAAAATCAATTGAAAATAGTATTAGTATTTGTATAAGACCTTAATATAAAAAATTAATTCACTAATAACATGGAACTATTGAACATACAGTGACATTTGTACATTTTATTATTAACTTCCCGTAGGGCAAGTTATAGTAATCGCAAAAAAATCGAAAATGAAAATTTTTATATATCGTTACGTTTCAGAGGTTTCTGAACATTTTGGCATACCTTAGAAAAAATGGATGTATGTGTGTGTGTGTGTGTGTGTGTGTGTGTGTGTATGTGTGTGTGTATGTATGTATGTATGTGTGTGTATGTATGTGCGGATACAAATTTTCGTCGACGATTTCGGGGACACGGATCAACCGATTTGAATAATTCAAAAAACATTCGATCCGTATTGATAAGAAGACGTGCTGATTAGCTTTTGGCAAAGGCAGGTCAAGCCGTTCCGAAGATACGGGGCAAAAAGTTCCGAAAACGGTAACTCAGTTTTTAAGAGAACGGAGCGTCCGATTTTAATAATTCAAAAAACATTTTATTTGTATTGACAAGATGAAGAATCGATACAACTTTCATGAAGGTAGGTCCAGCGGTTTCGGAGATATAGAGGAAAAAGTAAAAAAATGAGCCATTTGGCGGTCAAAAATGATCATTAGACATATGCACATCAAATTATCAGACATTTTATAGAGATTTTAACAATAATTATACATTTTGTTAACATTCCTATCGGTTCCGTACCAATGCTTATGCGTTAGACAGCGACGCGGCGCTTACGCGCTTTATATTTTGTCCCTATGTAGTTAAAGCAGTACGATTGCTTTGAAAAAAAAGTTCAGATCTTCCACAATATGTCAAAATAAAGAAAAAAAAAAATTTTCAAAAAAAAAAATTTTTTTTTAAAAAAAATTTTTTAAAAAATTTTTTTTTTCAAAAAAAACTAATTTTTTGTTCAATTTATAGTTTCTCAAAAATCTTATTTTTTCAAAGTAATTTTTTTTCAAAAATGTTAATCGTTTTAAAAAAAAATAATAATTTTTGGTACGGGAAGTTCCAGCAATTTGCCTTAAGGCACGATGCCCTAATTGCCTTAAGACAGAATTCCACTTACAGCTAGTTTATTTCATTATATCAATTTGCTAATTTTTTTGAATTCTTATTGTACTACACTACATCATTCTGACTCTCACCCCTGAGCACTTGCGTATGTATCGTGAAAACTAATAAGTAGTATTTTGGCACTAAAACATTTTTTTAAAAATATCTGACGCAATTTTTTTTTTAGCATTTTGGCATTCCATAGCCACCTTATTGATTATATAGATTTATTATACGAATATAGTCAGCCATGATATATTCATGATACAATATTTTGTTCAATCACATCGATCGAAATAAAATTCACAAAACATTTTTTGAGATAGTCGATATTAGTACGATGGATTTTCCAAGTATTTCTAATTTGAATGATCGTAACCTGCTGAGGAGAATGGATGCGGACGACTGCTCTTTTCAAGAGTGCGTGAAATGCAACCGGAGGACTGATATGCCGAAAATTCTATCCTGCTCCCATGTGGTGTGCATGGACTGCTACAATTTGCTGCTGATCACCGAAGCCGGCGACAATATTGCTGCTCCTGCTGTCGAATGCTCAATCTGCTCTACCAAGACTCAGGTAAATGCTGATCCGGCATCGTTGTTCTCTCTGGAAAACATACTTTCGGCATTGTCCATGCAATCGTCTCCTCCATCAAAGGCTCAAAGCATTAAGTGCGTTTCTTGCGTGTGTCTAAACAGGCGCTCATCCTGTCATTTCAATAATACCTTCAAGCTAATGACTTTCTATCAAAATGAGTCTTTTAAGAAACTTAACTTAGACGTAGCCTTCAACACTGATGAGCCTTACTGCGATAAGTGTTTGCTAAATGATAGTTTTGCTTTAGAGTTTTATTATCAAAACTCAAAACTGGTTGGTCTAAGAATTTATGAAGAAATTGTTATTAATCTGCATTCATTATATCCTGAGAGGTCTGACTATGAAAAAGGTGTAGCTTATATAAAGTCGGCAATAGAAAGAATTGAAGAAATATTAGAATATACAAAAAGCTTCTCTTCGCAAGCTTTTAGAATTTATAGACTAACCCTGGGAAGACGAAATTATAACCAAGCCCATTTTCCTCGTATTGCTATGAATGATTTTGTTCGCTTAGAGAGTAGCAGTAGAAAGATTCATATGACTTATAAATTTATTTTGCAAACATTGGAACGCAATTGCTGTGATATTGATGGTTTACAACTGATTGTTAATAAGGAAGCCTTGAATCTGGCCAACAGCATTGAGGATATAGATCAGAAATATTTAGTAGAGTTCGACATTCATGCTAATACCTTTTCAACAGCTATAGAAGTAGGATTGGGAATGTTAGATATAGAAAGCTTTGAAAAGAAAAACCCGAAAAACGACTCACCACCATTTAATAGAAAGCAAGGCGCTGGAGCAAATTCAGCGAAAAAGGTTTCTCAATCTAGGAACAATAATTGGAATAACCATTATAACTCTAGCCCTAAGGGTAAAAATAAATGGGACAAATATCACAAGCATAACAACGTACCATCAAGAAGGGACGATAATTTTTTAGATATGCTGAAGGATTTACCGCGAAACTCTGACAAAGTATAGTGTGAGCAGCCTCCTCTCGAGTTGACCGATTTGCTTCTACCAGACGACAACTTAACGAAAAAATAACTTCAATTAAAAAAAAAAAATAGAAAAAAACCAACTAATTATGTCAGTTTTGCTTTACAGTTCAATTTGTATTTCAACTAGCTACCTTATATCTTATGAGTATAATAAAAACAATCAATAAAAATACGTTTTTAACTATATAGAATTTGGTAAGTGTCTGTATATACATTTCTAAGTGTTCTTAAATTTCAGGTGTCGTACTCTCCTGTAGATAAATACTAAGTATTTATATAGCAAAAAGTAAAAATTTGGTATTAATTCCTAACCATTTATAAAATATTTTGATCAACTTCTGGAACTATAGCGCATCGGATAATTGAACTTATAAATATTCACGAAATATTAGTATATTGTCAAAATTAAGTTGTATAAAATTAGTAATATATTGGATAGTAAAGTAATCTAAATTAGTGACATTAAACAAGTAGTAAATAGTATCCAGGAATGGACTTTATTTGTATCCAGGAATTAGGACAAATAAAAACAATCTTACGCAATTATATATATATATATATATAATTATATACTGTTTATATACTGTTTTCGTATTTGCAAATGCGTTTAGACTGTGACTATACGGGAGCACTTCTTCAATTTTGTGTAAATTAGGCAACAATTTTTTTGAAATTGAATTCGAAATGAAATGCCGATTGTTAATGTTCTGGAAATAAATTGATTTATGATTTACATTTGATTTGCTCAGATATAACAAGATAGCAAAAACAATTAAAGTTACAGTATTTGTAATAATATGTTTGAAAACGTTTAAAATTTCTCGAATATTTCATTACGGTACGGGAAGTTCTAGCAATTTGCCTTACACCACGATGCCATACACCACTAGTTTTGAATTTGATTTTAGTATCAATAACAAGATCATTGCCTAAATTTTGCTACAACATTCTATTTCCTTGTATGCTACTTCCTTATATCTAATTATATTTCCTATGTCTAATATATAGTTTTGTCCAGAGACACGAGGCAATAGATTAGCTTTATTATATGTCGAGATATCATGCGAAGATGTCTAATTCATTGCTTATTGCTAATTGAGTTATAATAATTATGAGTTGTGTGAGGCCAATAAAATATATATCTACTACCAAAAATAATATATTTTATCCAATTTCTTTCAACGTATCAAGAGGGACAATATCAAAGTTTTACTGTCAGTAACTTGATTTTTATTAGTTGATTATATATAAAATGAATATGTATAATGATTATGCCTAATTATAAAATTTGATATTTTCTCTATTAACCTATTACATATTAAGGGACCGATTCAGCCGCATAATAGAAAAATGTTACGGCAAAGCCATGTTATGCTCCGACTTTCACACTTTATGCTAATGAATCATACTGAATACTCTCAAAATGTCATGTGTTTGCTGTTCATTCAGGCGTTTGACATATAAACTGCAACGTCACTCGTATGTTATCTAGTGATATCAGAAACACACTGTTATCTAACATCGTTTTTTTGAAATTTGTGCAGCTTTTAGGTTATGTTTTGTATCAAAAAACCTGAGAAATTTGCCTGACTGAACACCAACCTCATGGCTTTTGTCAATATTGGTATGGAAAGTTCTTCATAAAATGACCTTGTCATAAAATTTTCTGTTATGCGGCAGAATCGGTTCCTAAATGTTTCACATAAAAGCTATATTCAAATTTATATCTACTATTATTTAATTATGAAGTAATCGTTGATACTCTATTACAAGCAATACTAGATTACGATACATCAATGATGTTTCTATTTTACCATTACTCAAGGCAATAATAAAAACTTGTTCGAACAAACATACACCATCTCACTTCCTCTGGATCCTATCCAATATAGTTTAGAAGTTCTGACGAGTGTCACTACAGTGCCCTGGCACAATCGTACCTAATCTCCCCTATCTTTAAATATTTTAAGAATTATCTAGTTTCACATCAAAGGCAGTAAATTTCAAATTTAAGAAACCGATTTTGCCGAATAACAAACCAATGTTATAGCAAGGCTATGTTATGAACAACTTTCCATACAAATTCGTTCTAAACATTGAAAAAAGCCATGCGGTTGCTGAGTAGTCAGGCGATTTTCTCAGGTTGGCAGAGAGAAAAGATAACTTAATATCGAAAATCAATGTTAGATAACAGGGTATTTCTAACTCATTTTCATAACATATGAGTGACGTTGCAGTTTATGTGTAAAACGCCTGAATTCACAGCAAATACATGATATTTTGACAGTATTCAGAATGATTTGAATAAATTTTTGAGATTGATTGATATTTTTTCACGAATGTAATGACAACCTTTAAACATTGCAAATGTAAACAAAATGTGCACTTACTATTAAAATCTTGATGAAACATGTAACAATTTGATGTGAATATGTCTAATGATCATTTGTGATCGCCATATAGATTTTTTTTTCATTTTTTTCATTAGATCTCCGAAACTGCTGGAGCTACCATCGCTAACATTTAATCAGTTATTCATTCCGTCAATACAAGTAAAATGTTTTTTAAATTATTGAAATCGGACGCTCCGTTCTCTCAAAAACTGAATTAACAATTTTGTCACTTTTTGCCCCGTATTTTTGAAACGGCTGGACCTTTGCCAAAAACTAATCAGCACGTCTCCTTATCCACAGGAATCGAATGTTTTTGGAATCATTCAAATCGGTTGATCTGTGTTCTCGGAATCGTCGACGAAATATTACATACATATACACATAAATTCATACATACAATCATACATACATACGCACACACAACACACATATTGATCCATTTTTTTTCTAATGAATGCCAAAATATTCAGAAGGTTTTGAAATCTAAAGATAAATAAAAAATTTCATTTTCGATGCTTTTGCCATCACTATAACTTATCCTACGGAAAGTTATTTTTGGACAACTTATCAAAATTAAATAAACTACAATAGTTTTTTTACATTCTAATGCTACAGCAACTCGGTATACTTATAAAGCACTCATAAATTAACATATTGATTTCTTGTTAATTAAGTCGATCAGTTTTGATCGACACATTTTTGATATCTTGACAGCTCTTCAAGCTTAAGAAATTAACAGCTCTGCACTTCGTTGTTTTAACTCGCGTTGTAAAGTATTGCGCGGACTAAATATAATTCTCTAGATTAAAATTTACAGTTGGACTAGAGGTGGACCAGGAGGATTGGTTACATCAACTGAATTTTTGGAGGGCCTTTCGTGCTTGACACGACGAGGCCTCAATAATATTTATTAAATACTATATAAGATTAAAAGATATCCTTATTAACTTCCCGTAGGGTAGTTATAGTAATGGACCGAAAATCGAAAATAGAAGTTTCTGCATTTGTCGACGTTTTAAAGATTTCTGAACATTTTGGCATACCTCAGAAAAAATAAATTTGTGTACGCGCGTGTGTGTGTGTGTGCGGATGCAAATTTTCGTTGACGACTTTGCGTGCTGTTTAGTTTTTGGCAAAGGCAGGTCCAGCCGTTTCGAAGATACGGGGCAAAAAATGTAAAAAACGGTAATTCAGCTTTTAAGAGGACGCAGCGTCCGTTTTGAATGATTCAAAAAACATTTTGCTTATATTGACAAAATGATAAATTGATTAAATTTATGGAAATACAATTTTTGGCACTTGAGGACAAATCAATTTATTAAATTGATCTAACATTACTCGTATCTGTTTAATAAAGAGCGTTTCATTGACTTTTTTTTAAAAAAAAATCGAACAATGAAGGATAAATTCTACATCCCAAGGTTTATTCACAAATTGAAAATTTCCACCTGGCAAAAAAATTCCATCTCATTCTTAACACACAAAGACTTAATAAGTACATTTGCTATTGGTTACTTCTTAAAATTCTAAGGCCAATTCTGCGGTAACACAGCCAATAACATGGCGTTGTTATAGCAACGCCACCTTATCCTTTGTCGGCAATTAAAAAGCTTTCTATTTGCTATAAGATCAGGCGTTTTACACATAAAACCGTATGTTGTAAATTCATATCATAAAGATCAGTTACGATTACATTTATATTAGATATGTTCATATGTAAAATACGCCTGATCACACAGCAAATATTTTAAATTTTTATTACCGCAGAATTTGTTCCTATATTATTTTAAGTACTATTTTAATCATTATATTCGAATTGTTAACTAGGAAGTTGGGAAAAGTTGATACTATATTAAATTCTATATAGTTTATTAAAAGCAGGAGGTACGACTAAGTCTATAGGTGATACGACTAATTGAAATGCCACCTTAATCATTCCTAAAGTGCAGTTTTGATAAACGTAAAAATATTTATTTCAATAACAAAAAAATAAAATATCAGTCATTGTTGATCATAAGCCAACTAAATGAAGATTCAACTAGTGGTGCATGGCATCGTGCCTTAAAGCAAATTGCTTGAACTTCCCGTACCGAAAACTAAATTATTAAAAAAAAACTTTGCGAAACTTTTAAAAAATCGAATTTTTGAGAAATCGCGCTGCATAGCTGATTTTGAGTCGAAATATCAAAGCGCGTGAGCGCCGCATAGTCGTCTAACGTAAAAATCGAAAATGAAAATTTTTATATATTTTTACGTTTCAAAACCTTCTCAACATTTTGGCATACCTTAGAAAAAATGGATGTATATGTGTGTGTGCGTGTGTGTATGCATGTGTGTGCGGATACAAATTTTCGTCGACGATTTCGGGAACACGGATAAAGCGATTTGAATAATTCAAAACATTCGATTTGTATTGATAAGGAGACGTGCTGATTAGTTTTTGGAAAAGACAGATCATTCAATAATTCAAAAAACATTTTACTTGTATTAACAAGGTGAAGAACTGATCACATTTTAATGAAAGCAGGTCTAGCGGTTTCGGAGATCTAATAAAGTAAAAAAACGCCATCTGGCGGTTAAAAATGATCATTAGACATATGCACATCAAATTATCAGATATTTTATAGAGATTTTAACCATAAGTAAGTATTTTTCAAAAATGTTCATTGTTTTTGAAAAAATAATAATTTTTGGTACGGAAAGTTCCAGCAATTTGCCTTAAGGCGCGATGCCTTAATTGCCTTAAGACAGAATTCCACTTACAGCTAGTTTGATTTTTTTTTATATTTTGACTTTTCTTGAATTTTTTTTGAGAATTTTTATTATTTTTCTAAGTACCAAAGCGCGTGAGCGCCGCGTGGTCGTCTAACGTGTAAACATTGGAACGGGACCCACATAAATGTATACAAAATTTATACTTATTATCATAATATTTATAAAATATCTGATAATACGATGTAAATATATCTAATGTTTTTGACTGCCAAATGGCATTGTTTTTTACTTTTTTTTTAGATCTCCGGAGACGCTGGACCTGCCTTTACGAAAATTTTACCAGTTGCTCATTTCGTCAATACAATGTAAATGTTTTTTGAATTATTTAAATCGGACGCTTCGTTATCTTAAAAAACTGAACAACTATTTTTGGTTCTTTTTGCTCCGTATCTCCAAAAGGGCTGGACCTGCCTTTACCTAAAACTAATCAGCACGTCTCCTTATCAGTAGGAATGGAATGTTTTTTGACTGATTCAAATCGGTTGATCCGTGTTCGCAAAATCGTCGACGAAAATTTGTATCCACACACACACACACACAAAGACATCCTTTCTTTCTATAGGTATGCCAAAATGTTCAGAAACCTTTGAAACTTAAAGATATATAAAAATTTTCATTTTCAATTTTTTTGCGAAAAGTTAATGAGTATTTATTGATCATAAGCCAACTAATATTATAGCTTTATTTCCTAAGGAAATACATCTTAATCAACCTTAGCTCACTAATTTATTTCACCCATAGCTCTTCGACTAAATTTCATTCTCCTCATCCACGTGTGTGTATATTATCGAAATAATCTAGAAGAATAATTCTCTTATTCTATGTTATGTCGGTGATAAATCATATCGGCAAGACGAGAGATATAGAGTAGGTATAGGTTCGATTCGCTCTCGGAGGTGGCAAAGCACTTGAGAAAATGGCAATGAATCAAATCGGTAGGAAAAGCGAGGGAAAATGTTTCGAAAACTTGTCAAATACAATTCGTGAGGTGCAAGGGATGAATTAACGCTACACTATATCATTATGATTTATTGAAAGGATATGTAAACAGTTAAGGGTTGATGGGGAATGAACAACGGCGAGAATCAATCGAGGTTCTGACAATAACTCCATATTATAAGAAAACAATTCTCATGATATTTTATATTTTTTATTCTTTTATATTTGAACAGCAATTATTATATGTATTAGAGTAATATTAAAGAAATATGTATACTATAGTCGGTTGGCATGTATATTCCTAAACCTAATTTGTTTAGAAGGCACCCCAGTAGTTGTCTATGGTCTTTCTGATCACATTGTCAGTAGGTAATTTTCTAATATATTTTATAGTGTGAATATAAATTGCAACAATAGTCCAAAATGTAATATGCACTTGCATATGCAAAAACGTGTTATCACTACTTATCGGTAGGTAGGAACGTGTGAATGATAACCCATGAAGATATTGGTAGTTCATATTATAAAATATTTAAAATCATATTATAAATATTATAAAATATTTAATAAACTAGGGATAAATATAATTTTGCACTTTGAGCCAAATGATAGATTTTCCGATTACATTACATGCATTTCATAATTATATTAGAGAGATTAGTAAGTGATATAAATTGCAGCCATACCCCAAATCTCAAGTGAAAATCTGATATCACTACTGCTTGATATCACAACCTGGCCAAAGGAAGTATTGAACCTGGAACCAGTGGTTGCTAGCCATTGGAGGCAAACGTAATTCATCTATGAAAGTTTTAATAAACGGTTAATATAATTTTATAAAAAGATAAATTTAATTTTGCACCTTAAACCAAATAATAGGCTTCCTGTTGCATGAATAAATGTTAAAATTTAATAACTAATTGATAATAACAATTACTATTACGATTTGATATTAAATCTTTATTACAATTGATATTTGAAGAAAATTGAAATTTAATTTATAAAATTAATGTAGTAAAATCAAAGTTTTTTTATGCTCTAATTATGGCCAATGATAATTTCATGGAAAATCTGTTAATTGAACTTTTCCTTAAAATTTAAATTTTATTTTTATATCATGGCCCGGTAATTCAATTTGCTGATTTTATGGTTTTTCGACGTTTTAGATCATTCTGAATCGTCTGCATACAACAGAGGAAGTCAAGTGAATGTCGTCCATGGACGACATTTGTAGCAAGAAGGGTCAATATTACTAATATTTCACTTTAACTTTTATTCAAATTTTCATCAATAAGTTTATAATTCATAATTTTAGCTAGAAATGTAACAAAATCTATTTGGATAGTAAAAAATTGAAAGTTTTGCTACAAATGTCGTCTATGGACGACATCTATTTGACTATAAATTTCATAGTCATAAAATAAAATATTATTTCAGATTAGTAATATCTTATAAAACGAGCGATAAACTTATGGTTTCTAAGATAAATCATATTAATTATGTCTCATGATAAAAACAACTGATGCAAGTTCTTACATCAGGTTCAATATTTTGATGCAAATAATTATATACTTAATATTTTAACTATACTACTTGTATGGTAAATTTTTGTAGATAAGTTTTTTGTATACTAGGTGTTGAAAAAAATAATTTGTCAAATGCTATTATTATTTATTTATTTTTAAATACATAGCCCACAGATTTCTTGCAACAGAACTCAAATATACAATTATTTTATATAATGAATAACAATTAAAATATATATAAAATTACAATATATAGTTATTAACATAAAATGATTAACATAAAATACATACAATGCAGAATGTTACAATATTATTATATACAGAATAAGATAAAATAATGAGATATTTGAAAAGAAAATAAAAAGGTTAACTTGTACAGGTGGAGATTATTTGATTAGGTGAAGTGTTGTGAATATCAATTTCATTATTAATCAAATTAAAGTTAGAGGAGAATTATAAATAATATTATATTATATAATAATTATAATTATAGCAAAATTTAAAAAAAAAACTATACTACTTTATTCAGATGTATCAAAATAAAATCATTGCGAGTTTACTATTAAAGTATGGTGTTAACTATTGCCCAATTCCAAGAAATATTCACCAATTGCTGTAATGATATAAGCAATTATATAAAATAAAAATAATAGACTAACAAAATAATCTGATAACATTCATGGATAAAATTTTTAAAAAATCTTATAGGTTGCTACAAAAGAAATCAATATCTCTATTGCAAACGTTGGTTATTAAAATATATCCTATTACCTGAATAAAATTTAATTCCTTCCTGCACCAAACATCATATTGATCTCTGAAACTTCACTAATTCATTCTGTAATAAAATGTAGCATTTACCCTCCTGAAATCGATAAAATATCTTTTTTGCCGAAATAATTCACTAACTCTCCGACAGCTAAGCACTCGATATCTTTGCCAGACTTTTGTTTCGTTTCGACTAAGAAATGTATTGCCAAATAATATATCACTGGCCACTTATGATACGGCATATGGGTTCTGTATTCGAAGATGGATTTTAATTGCTAATGCACTTTTACTTATAAAGATATTATAGCTTAATGGATATTATACTGGTAATGGATGTGGAGGAAAGATTTAGTGCGAATTTTAGTAGACGTTTTGGAAAGAACATTGGCTCATTAAAAATTGCTTGCTTTGGATGAAATTAATGCGAAATAATAAAAGTTTAGATTCAGAGACCGTAGAACAGAAAAATGTCATGGCACGGTCATGTTATGCAAAACTTTCCATACTAATATTGACAAAAACCATGCGGTTGATGTGCAGTCAGGCGAATTTCTCAGGTTGTCTGATAGAAAACATAACCCAAAAGGCGCACAAATGTCAAAAAAACGATGTTAGATAACAGTGTGTTTCTGATATAGCTCTGTAACATACGAGTGACGTTGCAGTTTATGTGTAAAACGCAGGAATGCACAGCTAATATATGACATTTTTTGACAGTATTGTACTTAATGTACTTAAAGGCAGGTCCTATTAGTCCTAAATTAAGGTCCTAATAACATATGTTAAGATAGAATAATCAATATAAGAGCATTTCATCCATACCAGTAAATTTTAGTATTGACTTTTAATTTATTATAAATATCTTTTAATAAGTCATAACAGTTAATTATAAGTAAAAAAAGTTGTAAGTGAAAAAGCAAAAATTAAGAAAAAAAAAATAAGGCTCATATTGAAAGATTCTAGGTGAAGCTTTTAGGGGGAGGGGTGGTTTGACAAAAAATTACAAAAATCACGTTAGGGAGGGAGGGGTCTAGTGAGATATCACGTCTATTTAATTTTTACCTAGATTAAAAAAAACAAAAATTTGCGTTTTTTTTTTTTTTGTAAATTTTGAAAATTTAATCGGAAAATTTTACGTAACTAAAAATACACGTAATGTTTGGTTGAAGAGAGGGGGTAATTCTAAGTATCACAAAGTATCACCACACAAGGGGGTGGAGATGTTTTAGGGAGTTTCAAAAATTTTAAAAAAATAGATCACGTGATTAATGGACGTCCCCTCTAATATGCTTATATAAAATAAGTCGATTAAAATATCCTATCACGTTCATAATTTTGAACCTTTTTTTCAATTTATGAAAATTTAGCAAAAATTATGGAAAAAATTTTTGTTGACTGCCTGTAATAAGTGCTAATTATTTGTAAATAATTTGTAAGAAAACAA